>NC_056746.1:159553764-159704791 GCF_019279795.1 Protopterus annectens | reverse complement strand
CAAAAGGATGAGAAGAGTTGGTAAAATGTATATGGTATGATTTCTGTAAAGCCCTTGCCAAGCAATGGACCTTTTATCTTTTAACCAAACCCCTTCCCCAAAACACATTAGCAGCCTGAAGGGCAAGCTGTCAGCAGACCTTTACTTAATATAATATCCCCACAAGGTCACACAACCACTGAAGAAGTTGTGAAAATTCAAGAAAGCAGTCTGTTTCTCACCTGGAACTCAATGAATCATGTAATTACTGGGAAAATACAGCCTTTAGAAAGCATAAAGAAATGCAGAAAGAAGGTATGCCGGGGGGGGCGGCGTTACAGGAAGAAGTGCGTAAATGCAGTCAGAAATATTGATCAAGTTGAGGAAAGGACAGTTACATGAGAAAGGAAGATGAATCCTTCTATAAATACAAAAAAGGCAAAGAAAGAGATTGTGGAACTAAATAAAATTGAAGTAGGACAGAAACTATGATTTTCCTCAGTAAAAATAGTAACTAGAATGACTCGGAAAAGGTCGTTGCTCTCAATCCAGGGTTCATTGCTTAGGTGAACAAGCTCAGGACTATTGTCGGACACTATGCTTGGTGTCACGGACTTCATGTTTTAACTTACAAATGCCCATGTAGTCACCCAGTTTGTTTTTTGAAGGTATGGATTAATAGGGTTACTTAAGTGAGTGGGAGAATTTGTTCACAGGCTTTGGCATCTTTGAAATGTGAACTTTGTCATGTTTCACAGAGCAGATAATTGAGGCTGAGTATCCTCTTGTATTAGTTCACTGGGAAGTTATTCTACGCAGAGAGTTTCAAACAGTAAGGTGTCCTTTAATGTCCTGCATTTCAGTCATAGGTCTGCTCTAAGAAAGAAGTAAAGTTGAGTAGAGAGCGAGTTGCTACTGTCCTTGGCTGTAAGATGAGCCTTGATACCCTTTGATCCTCTTTGTGAGGAATCTATCTACCTTCTGCATTTACATCCAGTAAGTATGTAAGTAGATCACAAAATGTGGTACGTCTAAGTAATAGTGTGTGTGTGTGTGTGTGTGTGTGTGTGTGTGTGTGTGTGTGTGTGTGTGTGTGTGTGTGCATATACACGGTGGCAGCCATGGCTCTTAGCCCAGTGAGGGATCAGGTAGGAAGGCCCCTTATGGTTTGTATGTAAGACCTGTGTTGGTATCTGTTGAAAAGGCATCTGGAAAGACTCTGAAGTATTGTACTGTTTTATCAACTTTTAGTTGATCATATTAATATTATTTAAAATCGATAGTTGATTTTCCCAAATGCTAGAATATTGCATTTTGATATTGAAGACAAATTAATTTCTTCTGCATTATTTACCTGGTAAGTGCCATTTTAGGGGAGCTGATGTAAGTTAGATTATGGACAACGGTCTTAAGTTTGAAACATGCTGACAATGTCAAGTGTATTGAGGAACTCCCAATGGTGATGGCAGGTGGTGATTTTTTTACCTGTTGTATATGACCATAGAATTTAAGAACTATGAATCAATGTAAACTTAATATGCTCAAAGAAGAGATGAGAAGAATAAACACTGACAGCTAGATTATTAAATGGACAAAAATGGGTCATTTTACATCACCTGCTTATAAGATCATCTTTAGCAGGCATAAAACTTGCAGAAAAAAGTATTTTAATAAGTAAAAGGTGTCAAAATCAATACTCCCACCCCCACAAAAAAAATATTGTGATTTAAGTTGGACTCCCACTTAAACTTGTATCACTGTTGAATTGATTATGTTCCAGCTACAAATGGCATAGAGGGAAAAGTTGACTAGTTATATGAGGGTCTGCAGCACCTTCTGTATATTTTATAACAAGAATATTATATTCATTACAGATTACAATAATAAAGTTGAAAGTCAAATGAGAGCTGTGGCCACCGGCATGTCTGGTCTTGGTGTATGAAATTAAAGTGAAACTAGATTGGTAGAATTCTGACAAGATAATTCAGTGATCATACTCACTTTCACCAGTATTAGAGGCAGCTTTATGCAAGGATACAACCCAAGAGTCAATATCAAAATCATATTGACTTTGCAGTCAGTGATGGAAGAGCTCTGTATAGACAGGAATAATTATATGATGAGATAATTGGTTCACAACATTAGTTTCTGACTGTAAATATTTAGAATGAAATTAAAGAAAAGAAGAAAATCACCTAGGTCAACTAAGTATAAGCCCAACGGCATTCCATGCCAATATGAACTGAAGGTGAAGACCATATTTAAGATATTAGACCAGGCAGATAGAATGTGTGACTAACTATGGATGCAAGGCTGTGATAGTATCTGAGAAGTAACTGCAAAAATATTCCAAATACAAAGAAGATTAGGAAGGCAACTGCCTGTGTGTGGAGGCCTTAGAAGTGACTGAATAAAGGAGAGTGAAAGGCAGTGGCATTGGAGAAAGTGTGTGGATTGAATGTGGTGCACCGTAGAAGAAAAGGGATTGGGAAGCAAATGTGAACTAGTGCAGTGACCTGGCAGAAGATAATGAAAAGGTGAGATATCATTTCAAGATGATTGGTGATATTAAGGGAAACGGGAGGAATATGTCGAACAACTATCCAGGAAGAACACTTACCTCACCAAGGTAAGATATCATTTCAAGACGATTGGTGATATTAAGGGAAACGGGAGGAATCATAAACCTAATCAAACTGGTGATTTCAAGACCAGTTTCATTATTACACACAATAAACATGCTAACACTATGTGTTCTATTATCAAGAAGAACTGGCAGTTTATTTTAAATAATGCATACCTGTTTGAAATTCTGGGTTCTCACCCTCTTTTTGTTTTTAAGAGGGGTAAAAACTTAAAAGATCTTTTGCAAACGAGTGACCTCCCAAGTGTTCGACCTAGACAAACTGGGTCATTCACTTGTGGAACCTGTAACTGGTGTAGACTATTAAAAGTAGGGAACTCCTTCACCATAAAAGGGGAGAAATTTACTATCAACCATAAGATTTGTTGCAATACAAGGTCAGTAATCTACATAGCATTTTGCAACTGCTGCCCTGCATTTTATGTAGGTAAAACCGACCGGAGGTTACGGGATCGAGTTTACCAACATAATTATGCCATAAAAAACAAAAAATTGGACAATGCTCTTTCGAAACACATTCTTGAAAACATTGGGCACAGCTTTTGTTTTATGGGCATCGACCTGGTAAAACTTGGGATCAGAGGGGGTCCCCAACCACTCTTATTGGAAATAAAAGAGTTAGAATGGCAACTCTTATTAAATGCTTTTTCTCCCCCGGGATTAAACGAAGCTTGCAACATTGCTGTTATCTTAAAGTATAAAAGTTACCTCAGGTCTTAGACTTAGACTTTGTTTTTGTTTCATGTGGAAATTTTTTTTTCATACAATATATACCCTATTAAGTTTGGATTACTTATTGTAACCTCTTTAACATGTTACAAAAAGGTGTTACCCTTTTTTAAGATGTTTCTTTTACGAGACTTTTTCCTGAGAAAGCATGCTTTGAATGAAATGAAACTTTAACCTTTGGTTACCGAAACCACTTTTAGACACTTAAACTGTGTTTTTTAGTTTGCAAATACTATGTTTGGGTATTCTAGTTGATTTATTGAAATTAACTTTTAAATAACTTTTATATGACTGCATGAACAAACAGTCTTAATAGTGCTTCCTAGCTAATGATTGTTTATTTTTAATTTTAATTAGGGCAAATATAAAAACCAGTTTATGGACCTGAAATGTTCCCTCACACTAACTGTTTATGTTATCTTGTTAAACAAGTGTGTTGGTTACCATTTTGGTCTCTAAGGAAATGACATCATACTGTAAAACTTGGTTGCAATTTAAAAAGTGCATTTGGCGCTTCTTTTACTTGTCTGATGAAGCTCCTGTTATACAGAAGCGAAAACGTTATTAATAAAATACGTTAACTTTTTGCCTTTCGAGTGCTCTTGGATTCACTTCGCATTACTGTTTACTGTTTTTTTTGTTTTTTCCTTGGTTTACCATATTTAAGATATTAGACCAGGCAGATAGAATGTGTGACTAACTATGGATGCAAGGCTGTGATAGTACCTGAGAAGTAACCTCAAAAATATTCCAAATACAAAGAAGATTAGGAAGGAAACTGCCTGTGTGTGGAGGCCTTAGAAGTGACTGAATAAAGGAGAGTGAAAGGCAGTGGCGTTGGAGAAAGTGTGTGGATTGAATGTGGTGCACCGTAGAATAAAAGGGATTGGGAAGCAAATGTGAACTAGTGGCAGAAGATAATGAAAAGGTGAGATATCATTTCAAGACGATTGGTGATATTAAGGGAAACGGGAGGAAATGTTGAACAACTATCCAGGAAGAACACTTACCTCACCAAGGTAAGATATCATTTCAAGACGATTGGTGATATTAAGGGAAACGGGAGGAATATGTAGAACAACTATCCAGGAAGAACACTTACCTCACCAAGGTAAGATATCATTTCAAGATGATTGGTGATATTAAAGGAAATGGGAGGAATATGTCGAACAACTATCCAGGAAGAACACTTACCTCACCGATACATGCAGGGGTACGTTTTCTGATCTGGAGTGAGATACCCTGGAGAGTGGGGTTTAAATTGGCCCTGGAACGCCTTGCTAGTTAACAGGCTGCAGAAAATGATGAAAGTCGAGCTGAATTGTTTAAAATTCTGCATAGTTGTGCTGCTACAGTATTACAAGAAATTTGCAAACAGATTTGGAAAACAACTCTGGCCATTGGCTAATGTCATTTTATGTTCCAATCCCAAGCTATTGAGCAGCCACGTTGGTTTCAAATGCTTACAAGGTAATCTGTAATAGTTTGCAAGCTAGACTCCAGCTATTTACAGACTGAAAACTGTCAGATGTACAGACTGGTAAAAGAAGTAGAGTCACCAAAGATACAATTGATAACTTTTACAGAATAACAGTGAAAGTTTGTGTATTTGCGTGTGTGTGTGGGGGGGGGGGGGTCAGAAAATTAAAAATTATTTTTGTTTCATTGTCTATTGTAAAACATTTAATTGTATGGATCATAACAGACTTTGGCAAGTACTTAAAGTGCCCCATATCCCCATTTCTAGTTGCCTCCTGAGGAATCTATATGCAGGCCAAGAAGAAATGGTTGGAATCTAATATGGAATAACTGATTAGTTCGACTGGGAAAATGATGTAGTGACTGTCACAATATTTATGTAATCTACAGACTGAATGTATCATGCAACATCCTGGGTTAGATGATGGAGATGTTGGAATGAAAATTCCAGAGAAACGTATTAATAGCCCCGGATATACTTAGGATACCACTTTGATGGCTGCTCATGAGTAGGAAGTGAAGTAGAAGGTGGATGTAGAAAGTGTATCTGCTATTTAGTATCAAGAAAAGCTAAGATTTTATCAGGTCCTGTTACCCCTTTGTGAATAGGTGGGAACGAAGTAAAGACAGTGAAGGATTGAATTTTCCTGGGCTCAAAGATATCTGCATATGGTGACACAGCCATGAAATTGAAAGATGCTTGTTTCTTGGGAGGAATGCTATGGCAAAGTTGGATGAAGATGAGATGATAAAGAAAAATGACATATTTTCAATAAGGTCCATAAAGTCCAAGGTATGATTTTTCAGTATAATATAATATGGGTGTGAAAGCTGGTTTACAAGTAAGGCCGTGCACTGGACACTGATGCTTTTCAGCTGTGATGTTGGAAAAAAAATTGTAAAAATTCTGTGGAGTGCAAGAATACTGAACCAATAAGTACTTAACAGATACTCCACCCTCTCTTACAGTTAAGTTTTTTTTCTCACTGTAGTAGGTTTTTACAACGGTTTTGTTAATAACAATCTGCCGATACTGTATAAACCTCATTTTCTTCCCTTGGAATCCAAGAAAGGAAAAAGCCCACAACCTATTCTTTGAACGTTAGTTCTTAAATGCTGTGACATATCACAGACAGAAAGCAATCAGTACTTTTCTCGTCCGGTATTACTCGCAGTCTGGCGTATATAATTAGTCTTTCTGACGGCAACAGCTGCTGTTAAAGAAGAAATAGTGTCTTGTGAAATTGTTTCCACTTCCTTGGTTTCAGAGAGGAAGAGAGACAGTATTAGTTCACATACCTGATAGGACTACCAACTTTCCCTCTTTCTGCAGGTCAGCCCTGATTTGGAGAATTCTGTCCTACATGGGGACAGGGCATGAATAATGGCAAGTGTCTGTAATGCAAGAAATGTTTTTCTGATTTTTCTGTAAATGTTGGAGAGAACTATATCGGTATAGTTAGATGTCATATGAAGTAGTATACCAACCGACATTGCACATCACAGTCTTTATTTAACTATATCAGTATAGGTAGATCATCTTAATGTCATATGAAGTAGTATAACAGCCGACATTGTACATCACAGTCTTTATTTAACTATATCAGTATAGGTAGATCATCTTAATGTCATATGAATTAGTAAAACAGCTGACATTGCAAATCACAGTCTTTATTTAATTATATCAGTATAGTTAGATCATCTTAATGTCATATGAAGTAGTATAACAGCCGACATTGTACATCACAGTCTTTATTTAACTATATCAGTATAGTTAGATCATTGTAATGTCATATGAAGTAGTATAACGGCTGACATTGCACATCACAGTCTTTATTTAACTATATCAGTATAGTTAGATCATCTTAATGTCATATGAATTAGTATAACGGCCGACATTGCACATCACAGTCTTTATTTAACTATATCAGTATAGTTAGATCATCGTAATGTCATATGAAGTAGTATAACAACCGACATTGCACATCAGTCTTTATTTAACTATATCAGTATAGTTAGATCATCTTAATGTCATATGAAGTAGTATAACAGCCGACATTGCACATCACAGTCTTTATTTAACTATATCAGTATAGGTAGATCATCTTAATGTCATATGAAGTAGTATAACGGCCGACATTGCACATCACAGACTTTATTTAACTATATCAGTATAGTTAGATCATCTTAATGCCATATGAAGTAGTATAACAGCCGACATTGCACATCACAGTCTTTATTTAACTATATCAGTATAGTTAGATCATGTTAATGCCATATGAAGTAGTATAACAGCCGACATTGTGCATCACAATCTTTATTTAACTATATCAGTATAGTTGGAGCATCTTTAATTTCATATGAAGTAGTATAACGGCCGACATTGCACATCACAGTCTTTATTTAACTATATCAGTATAGGTAGATCATCTTAATGCCATATGAAGTAGTATAACAGCCGACATTGCACATCACAGTCTTTATTTAACTATATCAGTATAGTTAGATCATGTTAATGCCATATGAAGTAGTATAACAGCCGACATTGTACATCACAATCTTTATTTAACTATATCAGTATAGTTGGAGCATCTTTAATTTCATATGAAGTAGTATAACGGCCGACATTGCACATCACAGTCTTTATTTAACTATATCAGTATAGTCAGATCATCTTAATGCCATATGAAGTAGTATAACAGCCGACATTGCACATCACAGTCTTTATTTAACTATATCAGTATAGTTAGATCATGTTAATGCCATATGAAGTAGTATAACAGCCGACATTGTACATCACAATCTTTATTTAACTATATCAGTATAGTTGGAGCATCTTTAATTTCATATGAAGTAGTATAACGGCCGACATTGCACATCACAGTCTTTATTTAACTATATCAGTATAGGTAGATCATCTTTAATTTCATATGAAGTAGTATAACGGCCGACATTGCACATCACAGTCTTTATTTAACTATATCAGTATAGGTAGATCATCTTAATGCCATATGAAGTAGTATAACAGCCGACATTGTACATCACAGTCTTTATTAAACTATATCAGTATAGGTAGATCATCTTAATGTCATATGAAGTAGTATAACAGCCGACATTGTACATCACAGTCTTTATTAAACTATATCAGTGTAGTTGGATCATCTTAATGCCATATGAAGTAGTATAACAGCCGACATTGCACATCACAGTCTTTATTTAACTATATCAGTATAGGTAGATCATCTTAATGTCATATGAAGTAGTATAACAGCCGACATTGTACATCACAGTCTTTATTTAACAATATCAGTATAGTTAGATCATCTTAATGTCATATGAAGTAGTATAACAGCCGACATTGTACATCACAGTCTTTATTTAACTATATCAGTATAGTTAGATCATCTTAATTTCATATGAAGTAGTATAACCGCCGACATTGCACATCACAGTCTTTATTTAACTATATCAGTATAGTTAGATCATCGTGATGTCATATGAAGTAGTATAACAGCTGACATTGTACATCACAGTCTTTATTTAACTATATCAGTATAGTTAGATCATCTTAATGTCATATGAAGTAGTATAATGGCCGACATTGCACATCACAGACTTTATTTAACTATATCAGTATAGTTAGATCATCTTAATGCCATATGAAGTAGTATAACAGCCGACATTGCACATCACAGACTTTATTTAACTATATCAGTATAGTTAGATCATCTTAATGTCATATGAAGTAGTATAACAGCCGACATTGTACATCACAGTCTTTATTTAACTATATCAGTATAGTTAGATCATCTTAATGTCATATGAAGTAGTATAACGGCCGACATTGTACATCACAGTCTTTATTAAACTATATCAGTGTAGTTGGATCATCTTAATGCCATATGAAGTAGTATAACAGCCGACATTGCACATCACAGTCTTTATTTAACTATATCAGTATAGGTAGATCATCTTAATCATATGAAGTAGTATAACAGCCGACATTGTACATCACAGTCTTTATTTAACTATATCAGTATAGGTAGATCATCTTAATGTCATATGAAGTAGTATAACAGCCGACATTGTACATCACAGTCTTTATTTAACTATATCAGTATAGTTAGATCATCTTAATGTCATATGAAGTAGTATAACGGCCGACATTGCACATCACAGTCTTTATTTAACTATATCAGTATAGGTAGATCATCTTAATGTCATATGAAGTAGTATAACAGCCGACATTGTACATCACAGTCTTTATTTAACTATATCAGTATAGTTAGATCATCTTAATGTCATATGAAGTAGTATAACAGCCGACATTGTACATCACAGTCTTTATTTAACTATATCAGTATAGGTAGATCATCTTAATGTCATATGAAGTAGTATAACAGCCGACATTGTACATCACAGTCTTTATTTAACTATATCAGTATAGTTAGATCATCTTAATGTCATATGAAGTAGTATAACGGCCGACATTGCACATCACAGTCTTTATTTAACTATATCAGTATAGGTAGATCATCTTAATGTCATATGAAGTAGTATAACAGCCGACATTGTACATCACAGTCTTTAACTATATCAGTATAGTTAGATCATCTTAATGTCATATGAAGTAGTATAACAGCCGACATTGTACATCACAGTCTTTATTTAACTATATCAGTATAGTTAGATCATCTTAATTTCATATGAAGTAGTATAACAGCCGACATTGCACATCACAGTCTTTATTTAACTATATCAGTATAGTTAGATCATCGTGATGTCATATGAAGTAGTATAACAGCCGACATTGCACATCACAGTCCTTTTTTAACTATATCAGTATAGCTAGATCATCTTAATGCCATATGAAGTAGTATAACAGCCGACATTACACATCACAGTCTTTAACTATATCAGTATAGTTATAGTTAGAGCATCTTAATTTCATATGAAGTAGTATAACAGCCGACATTGCAAATCACAGTCTTTATTTAACTATATCAGTATATTTAGATCATCTTAATGTCATATGAAGTAGTATAACGGCCGACATTGCACATCACAGTCTTTATTTAACTATATCAGTATTGTTGGATCATCTTAATTTCATATGAAGTAGTATAACGGCCGACATTGCACATCACAGTCTTTATTTAACTATATCAGTATAGTTGGATCATCTTAATGCCATATGAAGTAGTATAACAGCCGACATTGTACATCACAGTCTTTATTTAACTATATCAGTATAGTTGGATCATCTTAATTTCACATGAAGTAGTATAACGGCCGACATTGCACATCACAGTCTTTATTTAACTATATCAGTATAGTTGGATCATCTTAATTTCATATGAAGTAGTATAACGGCCGACATTGTACATCACAGTCTTTATTTAACTATATCAGTATAGATAGATCATCTTAATGTCATATGAAGTAGTATAACAGCCGACATTGCACATCACAGTCTTTATTTAACTATATCAGTATAGTTGGATCGTCTTAATTTCATATGAAGTAGTATAACGGCCGACATTGCACATCACAGTCTTTATTTAACTATATCAGTATAGTTGGATCATCTTAATTTCATATGAAATAGTATAACAGCCGACATTGTACATCACAGTCTTTATTTAACAATATCAGTATAGTTAGATCATCTTAATGTCATATGAAGTAATATAACAGCTGACATTGCACATCACAGTCTTTATTTAACTATATCAGTATAGTTGGATCATCTTAATGTCATATGAAGTAGTATAACAGCCGACATTGCACATCACAGTCTTTATTTAACTATATCAGTATAGTTGGATCATCTTAATGCCATATGAAGTAGTATAACAGCCGGCATTTCACATCACAGTCTTTATTTAACTATATCAGTATAGTTAGATCATCTTAATTTCATATGAAGTAGTATAACAGCTGACATTGCACATCACAGTCTTTAACTATATCAGTATAGTTAGATCATCTTAATTTCATATGAAGTAGTATAACAGCCGACATTGCACATCACAGTCTTTATTTAACTAAATCAGTATAGTTGGATCATCTTAATTTCATATGAAGTAGTATAACAGCCGACATTCCACATCACAGTCTTTATTTAACTATATCAGTATAGTTAGCTCATCTTAATGTCATATGAAGTAGTATAACAGCCGACATTGCACATCACAGTCCTTATTTTAGTAATAAGACATACTATTTTTTATTGGTTGATGGCCTTGTTTGTCCTGCATAATTTCGGTGTTTATTAATAATTTGCCACTTTGGGTATCCGAAAAATGTGGCGACCTTAACAGTGACCACATTTTTATAGTGATCCATTTGTAGGAGGTGTTATTTTCTGTGACTGTTGCTGTTTTATAGAAAATAGTCCTTTAGTCTTGCAAACAGCACAGGGCTACTAATTTGTCATGCACAACGATTAGTGTAACGATTAGTGTACTACAGTGTAGCAAAGCAATGGGTAACAGCATATCAGAAGTTAGAAAATGTAATGCATAAAGGATTTTGTACATTTAAAAAACATTTCATAGTGCCACAGATTCAAAAATATTTATGCGCACCTTTTTGATACTGTGCTTGTAAACTACATTTGAGCAAAAAAAAGGCTTTCAAGATGTAAAAGAAAAACAGAAAAACTCTTTCTATTGCACGCACTAGTGAATAGCAGAACCATTGTTTTGAATTGTTAGTTAATAGCTCCTGAATTAACCTGATAGCTTTGACACCTCTGGAAGACTGTGGGTGAGTGTCTGTTAGTTCTGCTTCTAGGATTACAAACTAATAATCCTTATGAAAGCCTGCCATTTAGTTAGTGTCTTTGACTGTAGTTTTGAGTAGGTTAAAAACCCTCTGAAACAGGTATGCAACTGTCATTCAGGAAACAAATGCAAGCAGTCTTCTTCTAGGAGATGTGCAAGATGACTGTGGCTCACACTACTGCCATTGTATGTCAGTGTAATGGGAAGGCAGCATCATAGGTTCATAGGTTTGGTATTAGGCTATAGGCCCTAAGGCCTATGCAAGCCTAGCCATAACAATTCCCTGGAATTTTTTTCCCACAATATTTACTTCTCTGGGCCCCTGTCTAGCAGGGCGACTGACATGATCCCCGGGGTGAATTTCCTATCTTCCATCCAATCATCAGGGTTCCTTTTGAAGAGGGCCAATGAGGTGCTCTGCTTGACATGTATGGGCAGTCTATTCCAGAGTATGGGGAGTCTCTGGGTCAGGAACCTATCCCTCCAGCATGTTTTGTTCATTGTGATGACAAGGTTTAGATCCCTGGAGCGTGTGGCTCTGAGGGATTGGGATTTCTTTAAGTGTAGCATGTCCAACAGCTCAGGGTTTGACATGGCCTTGTATGTTAAGCAGAGATCGCCTATGAGTAGACGATATGCCACAGAGTATAGCTGGAGTTTTTAGACGGTCAGCATATGGCATCTGCTTTAGGCCTGTGATTCTTTTAGTGAGGTATTTCTGTGGCCTTTCCAGCTGTTGCAGATGTCTTGTGAGGTACTTACCAAATGGGGCATTATACTCTATAATGGGTCTAATGAGGGATGAGTACAGTGGGACAATGACCTCCTTTTTTCTGAATGAAAAGCCCTTAGTGATGAGGTGTGCCATGTAGAAGGATTTCCTGACTGTTGTGGCGATGTGGTTATCGAAAGTGAGACCACTGTCCACTTGTGTCCCTAAGTCTCTCATCACACTTTCGATGTTTAGTGTCTTGCCACCTATGTGGTACTTCATGGGTACTTGTTTTTTTCCAAAGGGGATGACTATACATTTCTTGGCATTAAGCTTGAGCCTATGGCTCTGGCACCAGGCATCTGTTTCTGTAAGGCCCTTTTGTAGACTATCCACATAATTTGGGGATTCAGTAATGGCTCCTAGTTTGCAGTCATCTGCAAACTTTGTTAGCCAGAGTCCCTTAGTGTTGGCCTGTACTTCAGAGAAGTAGATGCCAAACAAGAGTGGTCCCAGGGCTGGACCCTGAGGTACTCCACTTGTCTGGAGCTGGATTTGGAGACAGCTACTTTTACAGTCTGGGTTCTGTCAGTAAGCCCATTGGCAACCCATCGAGTGACGTAGGGATTTATGCCCAGCTTAGTAAGTTTATCTATTATTCCAGAGTGTGGGATGGTGTTGAAGGCCGTGGCGAGGTCCAGATAGGCTATGTGGACCTCCTTACCCTTGTCTACAGCTCTGGAGACCGATTCGAAGAAGTCAATCAGATTCAGGAGACAAGATTGGCCCTTCACAAACCCAAACTGGGTGGGGTCCCATGTTCTGGAGGCTGCCAGTGTCTTTGTTTATAAGTTCCATGATAATGCGTTCCATGCTCTTGTAGATCAGGCTTGTCAGACTGATGGGACGGTAGTTCCCGGGATCCAAGGTGGATCCTCCCTTGTGGAGAGGGATAACTGTAGCTGTGCACCACTCAGTGGGCACGAAGCCTGAGGTGAGGCTATGATTAAACATGACACTTGGGTGGGGTGCCAGTTCATTTTGTAGTTCATGTAGTACACAGCTTAAGATGTCATCTGGTCCCATGGATGCTGTATTCTTAGCTTTGGGGAGTGCTGTTTCTACCTGTGTGACTGTGATTATAGGAATTTGGCAATCTTTTGGTATTGAGATGGGCCCTTTAGGGGGTGAGAGGGGAGTGAAGTCGGCACTAAATCGATCTGGCAGGAGATTGGCAATATCCTTGGGATCAGTATATTTAATGGCATTCTGTTGTAGCTCAGAGCAGATCTGAGCATTGCCATTTAGATTCTTGACATAACTATAGAATGCCTTGTGGTTGTCTTTGGAATCTTTGGCAATTTTATTTTCGTAACTAGCTTTTGAGGATTTTATGAGGGATCTCAGCTTCTTACTGAGGCTGGTGAGGGAGTTTTTTGCATCCTGGGATTTTCCTCTTTTCTGCAACAGTTTCTTCCTTCTGTTGTATAGTTTGTTTATAGCAGGGGACCACCAGATTGGCTTCCTTTTTTGGAGAAGAGCATCTTGGTTCTGTTTGGGATGGCACGATTCATGCACGAGTGGATGTGCTCGTACAGTGCCTTAGTGTAGGATTCTGCAGTCGAACTTCCAGATCCCGTCTGTGTGGGTGTTGTGAAGTTTGTCACGTCTGACTTCAGTAGCATGAAGTTGGCTTTGGAGAAGTTTTTTAAGGAGGTTTCCTTACTGGATGGTAGGGGTGGGATGGGGATGTCAAGGGTGATTTGCTTATGGTCAGACCTGACCAATGAGGGGGTGACCACTGGTGTGGAGCATCTATCTCCCATATTGGTAATGACCAGGTCTAAAATATTGGAGCCCCTGGTGGGACAATGGATTAGTTGATCCAGGGCGTTGGAATTTATGAATTCCAAGAACCGTTGGGAAAAGGAGTTGGTACCCAAGTAGTTTTCCCAATTAATGGTAGGGTAGTTGAAATCACCTAGTATTAGGGTGTTTGGTTGTATCTTAATATTTTCCAGTATGTTTAGGAAGGTGTAGTGAGAATCTTAGGGAATGGTGGGGGATCTGTAGCAAGTTACAATTTGGATTGCAGTCTTACCTAGTGTTAGTTGCACCTGGAGAATTTCAGATGCATTGTGTTGGGCAACTAGCCGGGAGGTGTGAATACCCATGGTGAATATGGACACCTTTAGTGTTTCGGTCTTGGTTTTGAGGCCGAAACGTATGGTAAGAATTGTAGCCTGGTATTGCAGGGGTGCTCTCTGGAGCCTTGAACCAGGTCTCAGTCACTGCACAGATATCGATGTTCTCCATTTTTAGGAGTGCCTTGAGAGAGTGCATTTTGAGGTTTAGATCATGTCCTTGGTTCAAGCTTGATTCATTTAAAGGAAATTTGAAATGGATTCTGGGAAAAGAACATGAAAGCAGTAAAACAAGATCACATTAATATGGCAGGTCTTGTGACCGCCATTTTGTGGAAAAACGTATTCAAACTTTTTGTTTGCAGTGTTTTTTAAGCATACTATTTTATTTCTGATAATCGGACAAATCCAAAACCAAACAGCTTTGTACATAACCCCCATGGAAAGAAAAACAATAAAACCCAGTTAACATCTAGTGGTAATAAGATCAGTCCCAACTTCCATTTTCCTGAGACAGTAGCTAAAGTTAATATAGTCCAAGAGTCCATCCATGCTTTCATGTTCAAGTGTCGCTTGTTTCATATTATAAGCTTGTCGCTCATTATCGAAAATTTCCTCACACAAACTGTGAGAATCCCTTTCTAGTACTGAACGATTTCTGCCAGCCATGTAGAAATCACACATCTAATCCAACTTTTACCTGTACCTGACATCTTTCATTAGTGGGTACAATACCAGGTAACCAAAATGTTGGCATATCGTCTATCTTGATATTTAATCTCAGAACTGAGTACACTTAATGGATACTTTCTAGCTGTGGGACATGCCCACACCATATGATAAGTGCCATTTTCTTCTGAGCATATTCATCATAACCCCCCACCCCCGACAACCCCAAGCTTTGGAGAGTAATGTATCCAGCTGGGGGTTTCAGCTGATTGTGAAGGAGCTTTGTTAAAATGAAATTTACTATGGAAGGAAGCTTGTGGTTATTGAGTGCTCATAAACAGCAGGGCTACCCAATGTGATCTAATGAAGTTTGGAACAAAATTGTCCCATTTACACTCAAGTTGCCTAGTCACTATCTTTGGGGGTTTGATTTCTAGCCCATAAAGCAATTTGAGTGTCAAACTGTGTTCCATCCTAAACAATTTCTCCAAAGTTTTAGAACGGATAATATCACCCATGAATTTCTTTAGTGTGCTGTGGAATTGTAAATATTACTAAGTCAGATCTGCATTCTTGTATTTATTTTTCCTATGTATAAAGGAAAGCTTATGATGACTGCAATGGTGGTGCTGCAGTAGTGTTGTCACCTCACAGTAAGACGTCCTGTTCGATTCTCAGCTAGAGCGTCTTCTGTGCGGAGACATGCATGAATGGGTCGTACCTTCGTTGAAGGTTGTGCGTCAGGGCCGGCAACTCGGCATGTAAAAATCTACTGCCAATCATTAGCGGACCGGAGTTCCGCTGTGGGTGACCCCTAACCGGGAAAAGCCGAAAGACACAACATAAAGGAAACCTTATGCTGCCTGTTGTAATCTAGAAAATGCTTGACATACTGTATGCCATCCTTTATCGAGTTTAACCAGCCTGTTCTGTCATTATATATTGTGATCAACCTATTGGGTCAGATGCAAGAATTGTATGAGAGGGTTCATTGTAATAACCAAAAAAAAAAAAGTCCGTCTCCTCTGTGATACCATTCGTTAATTCTCCCGAGTCCCAGACTTTGTAGGATAGGGTTTTACTTGAAAAACATTTTGTCCTAACCTTTAGAATGATTTCAAGTAAAACTCAGATCACAGTAGGGAAAGCTGTGGCTCTGTAAAAGAAGCAGCCATTTGAGGCTGTCCAGTATGCAAATACACATGGGAAGCCCAAATCCTTATACTGTGTTTGAGAAAGAAGTTTCCATCCAGTAATCTTTGACATGTAGAGGTAAACTTTGAAAATGTGACATTAGGGAGATGAGGCCATATGAATATTATTTTCAGAACAAGAAACTGCTTTTTATAAAGGTTACAAGCTATCAAGCGATGAGTATCTCAAATGGGTCTGAAACCATTTCACCTCTTGAATTATGTAAGGCATGAATACTTTATGGCATCCCTCACATTTTTTTTCAGTAGTTTTTGTGAGGAAAATCCTTTAGCCCGGTAAAACAGTTTTATGGATTCCAATTTCTCTCTCCCCTGAAGTGAGATAATTTCCTGATATAACCTGGTCCCCCCTTCCGTACTATAATTAAAAATGGTTTCTTTCACTTGGGTGCCCCTATTAATCTTCAAATTTACTGCTAATAAGTTTGTGCTAGTTTGCATTAAAGAGTCTTTTATCTGTTTCCTGCAACATAGGTTCATAGGTTGGTACTTGGCTATCGGCCTTAGGGCCTTTACAAGCCTATCCATAACAATTCCCTGGCTATTTCTTCCCACAGTATTTACTTCCGTGGACCCCTGTCTAGCAGGGCGACTGACGTGATCCCCAGGGTGAATTTCCTATTTCCCATCCAATCATCAAGGTTCCTTTTGAAGAGGGCCAAAGAGATGCTCTGCTTGACATGTATGGGTAGTATATTCCAGAGTCTGGGGAGTCTCTGGGTCAGGAACCTATACCTCCAACATGTTTTGTTTATTGTGATGACAAGGTTTAGATTCCTGGAGTGTGTGTGTGTGTGCATCTGAGGGATTGAGATTGACATATCTTGAAAGTACTCCAGTCAGTTTCTATTTGGACGCTTCAGAAGTCTCTACTGATCAGAAATAATCTTAACTATCTGTTCTAATGCTGAGTAAAGTAGAAGATAGTGGGGTTGCCATTATATGCATCCCTGCTTACCCAAACTTATTACCCATGTCAGCCTGATGAGATGGTGATCCAAAAGTGGGCGTGGCCTGATTTCTACTTGCTTGACTTTGTCAACCCTACTAGCATTTATAAGCTACATATCTAACCTACTTACACCCTTGGCTTTGGGTCTGTAAAGTGTATAATCCTTGGCTTTGGGTCTGTAAAGTGTATAATCCTTTCCTGATGGGTGGTTCAACTTCCCCACATCTAATAAATTCCGCTCCTGTAACATACTGCTGTAGAGTATGTCAGTCTGGTTTTACTTGCAGGAACTATATCCATTTCTGGATAGAGAACCTTTTTGAAATCCCACCCCGAGGAGAAATCTTAGATACATTGGAAACCTAAAGAAGAGATGGTGCAAGCAAAACTCTGTACAGATGATACATTGTCAACATCTGGGCCGTAAAAATTACCCAAATTAACTTTCCCAAAGCTAGCACTCAACACCAGAATTACCCTTCTTCCGTGCGTGTCTTTCAGTTTTTGCACTGACCAACCCGGTGAGTCATGCAGTAAGATTACCATTCCGAACTTAAATACATGAACTTCATGCATTTTTTTCATGAAATGAGAAGCTTTAGCCTTCCAAAATTTGATTTATTGTAATTGGAGCAAGATCATGGTGAATTGGGTATCCCCCCCCCCCCCCCACACCCAGACACGCACAGCAGTCCCCCTTCTACGGTCATTCTAGTGTCCCATTACTTGGTTATTTCTCCCCAGTTACCATAAATACTGTTCAGATTTGTCAGTGTGCATACTCTTTACTCCTACAGTGATTACAGATGCTTGTATTTAATTTAAAAATTGCATTTCAAATTTTATAGTACAAACGCTGATAGCCATTTGCTAAACAAAACAATACAGTCTGACTGTGAAAACAGACTTGGCATGGACAGTAAACTTCTCTGTCCTTGAAACTCACATTCACTGAAAAGGCATTGAAACCCATTTTTAAAAAATGCGTCTTTGTCAATGAGGGATTAAGTTTATCTTTGGGATGTTTTCATACGTTAGGCCCCTTGCACACATTAGGACCATGCATTCATGCGTGTGTTCTTTGAGTCACCTACCTGATTTGTATTACATTATTCTTTGTATAATACGGAACCGCTTGTTAGAGAGTGTTTTAAATTTGTAGTTTTGAACATTTTCCAGTAAGCAATGAAAAAAGTATAATTAATAATTACAAAATTACCCATTTCAGTACTCAAACTTCTGTCATTGCAGTCCAACAATATCTGTCAATATGCCCAATCTCTGCAGAAGTAAAAGTCATCTGAATAATTTCACATTACAGAGATCTGTAAGTAATGAAGATGATGCTGCTGCTGGCAGCCAACTTTATATTTCAGTGTTTCATCTACAAAGTCATTGCCTGCTGCCCTTTTTGGTCTACGTTACATTAAAAAATGATAAGCTGGTATTATTGCAATAGGGAATGGATGGCAAACCAACAACAGGTTCATAGTTGCCAAGTGTCTCATCCAAAGGAAGACCCGGTCAGGACTGCAGCACCCCCCCCTTAAAGTACAACACAGTATCAGCAATCCATCAACATTGTGTAGGAGTAGAACCCATAGCCTTCTTCATCAAAAGCAAGTATGCTACCTGTTGTGCTGCTAACACTTTCGAATTTTCTAGCATAAACAGTGACAACTATTTGCTAAACAAAACGGTTGTACATTGAAAACGGACTTAGTATGAGAAGCAGTAAATCTCTTCCCTTGAAGCTCACAATTCCTTGAAAATGCACTGAAAATCGTATGTTTTTGAGTTGTCTGGTAGTTTATGTAGAAGATTCAGGCTCTTGTCTCCTGTAACTGAGGTACAGGGTTTGAGCCTGAGTAAATTAACCTGCTATCCCTAACTAGGGTATTTCATACACACACCTTACTGATGGAACGTTTGTCTATCTTGTATTCTGTGGGATGTCTTGTGTGTTTAAATTCCACATGCAGAAATGAAGCAAACATCTTAAAGGAGCACCAGTGTGGGTTGATGCATGCGGGAAAGTCTTGAAGTAGCAAAAGCAGGTGTGCAGTGATGCATGCATAGACACAGGGGGCATTCTTAAAGAAGAACTCCCTTAAAGAAGACATAGTTTTTTTTTTTCTTTTTCTTTTTTTTTTTTTTTTTTAATTAAAAAGTGAATGTTGTGGTAGCCCCCTGCTATCCAGAGGGCCCCTCCCAGCCAGCGGGCCCTAGTCGACTGCCTAGGTTGCCTAGTGTTAGATGTGGCTATGCTTGCAATAACACAGTCCTTTGAGAATACACAGTAAGTTGCCTTAAAATGGCAGCATCATTGACAGCAGAAACAGCCCCTTTCTCTTTCTAGCTCCCCCAAGAATGTAGTGTGTGATCTGAATTTAACCACTGGAGATATCTAACTAACGTTGTTTTATAACTGATGGACCATCTGAATGAACACTAAATGACCCTCTGCAGGGTAACTAATGTAATAACATGTAGGCACAGAGGACGCAGTCACATTTTAATTTGAATTGAGCATTTTCGTACCAGTTTAAGTCAAACAGAACTTCGTCAGTTAAAAGCATCATTTCCTTTCAAATCTTAAATATATTGTAAAATATCACATGGGCAAAAACACAAAAAAATGAAAGTAAATTGTATTTAAAGATGTTGCTAAAAACACATGGATTACAGATAAATATATAATAAATTAATCTTTAATTTTATAATTTTGCTAACCTCAGTGCTAAAATGCTGTTAATAGATATTTTTCCATGTAATCCTGGTGGACAAACAGCATTCAAACTCAGCTGCCAACACAGCTTCATATATTCTAGATGCGCTTCCCAATTGTCCTCTGTCATCTGGGTTAACTTTTTTCCACAATGTAAAGTGAAACTTTTGTAAAATCAGCACACTGTTTTGCATGCTTACACAGTGCATTATTATTGTTCCCCTCCTTAATAGCATAATTATGTTGGTATATCCTGGGCCTCACAGAATTCTCCAATCTGAAGTAGTTAACTTCATTTTGTCTGCAACCTGTGAGTATTTGGATCCATATCGGATCCGAGCCGGCAACTTTTCAAGCATCTGCTCCGAGCTCCAAGCTCCTCCCTCTTACCCATAACCCATCACTATCTCCTACATTTCCCCCAGATTTCGTTTGCCGCTTTGTGCATCAGCATCATGATCTCTGTAGCTCCAAGTGTTGGGTTTTTAGTAAGTGACTTTTTTATCGTTTTTTTCTCCAGATAGTGAGTGTGTGTGGTCTTTCATTCCCTTTCTTCCCCCAATCGCTGTTCGTCAGTTATATATAAAAAAAAAAAAAAAGT
Source organism: Protopterus annectens (assembly GCF_019279795.1). Classification (NCBI taxonomy): domain Eukaryota; kingdom Metazoa; phylum Chordata; order Ceratodontiformes; family Protopteridae; genus Protopterus; species Protopterus annectens. The sequence goes on along the minus strand of NC_056746.1, from coordinate 159,684,152 downwards.
TTGTTATAAAGTAGTCTAGTCTTGTACAGGCCCTCTCTACCCCTTAGGTGTGCATGTTTAGAGTGTCAGTCTTAAGTAGGTTGGCTGTGTGTGTTCATAGCATGGCTGATCAGCCAAAACCCACTTTCAAGAAATGCACAGAGTGTGGCCATAAGCTTTCACTGGCCGATGGTCACACTCTGTGTGTTGTTTGCCTGGGGTGTTCCCCATCTATCTGTTCCGTGCAGCGTGTGCACCGGGTTTAACCCCAGGGCCTTGAAAGAAAGGAAGGCCAAACTGGTTGTGAAAGGCCTTCTACCTGTTTCCTCTCTGGACACATCGGCCTCAGCACCTCCAGCAGTTGCTCAACCTCCCCCTCAGGCTGGGACTCACGCTCCCACTAGACCTGTTGAAGGGGAGGCCAAAGGAAAAGACAGGAAAAACAAAGACAAGAGGGGGGATAGGCCCCGTAAGCGGTCTCCAGAGTGGGAGCCCTTCCCTAGCCTGCCTTCTAAAGTGTCTAGATTTGCATCTCCTCGGCTCCACTTGGTTCTCCCCGAGCCGACGGAGCCCTTGGATCCGAGGCCTTCTTCTAGTTCGTCGCAACGACCAGCCAGATCCGAGTCGGAGTCTATCAGAATTGGATATGGACAGGATGATGAAGAGATTTATTCGGACCCAAATCCAGATGGGAGTCTTGCCAGGCCCCTCTCCCTCTGGAGGGGGGACCTCCATGCCCTTCTTTCATCCAATTGCTCCTTCCCTGATCCGGCTTGCGATTTTGGGGTTTATGGATCCGAGGATCCTCAGAGCTGGGGGTTCGGCACCGCCGGTTCCTCCAACCTCGACTCCGGCGATCACCTTGAGTTCCTCGGATCAGGCCAGTTCGGATCCAAGCAACTCTCGGGGCTGAGGACGGGGAGTCTGATCCGAGGGAATGGATGTGTCTTCGGCTCCGACTTTGTCGGACCCGAGCCATTCCTTCAGAGCTCTGGCTACTCCTGCCTCGGCCCCGATCCTCATGGCGGACCTGGGGAGAGCTTCCTCCTTGTTGGGTGCTAGGGAGGTACGCTCTCCATTGGCATTCAATGTGGTGGAGAGGGTTCTCTCCCAAGGATCGAGACCCCAGCCTATTTCCTTGGATTCCGCCCAGACTCCCCTGGATTTGGTTGCGACCCCCTTCAGCTTGTCCCAGGTACAGCCCATGCTAGAGGACCCCCAGGCGGTTCCCTTGAAGGAACCCCCTATGGTTCACAAGCCCTCTTCAGAGAGTCCCACTGAAGAGGGTCCCCGTATGCACACTTGTAAAAGGAGGCACCTGGACTCCCCTGAGTCCTTGGCAGAAGACACTGATTTAGATGAAGAAGAAGGTTGCCCCAGGTAAACTCTCAAGGATGTCTCCTTTGGAGATATCATGGAGATCCTCCGCCAGACTGGGAGGTTGGTCAGCCCCAAAACCTTCTACGAATGAGTCAGTGTTCCTGGAGGCTTTTGGCATGGACCCATCGACATCCTGGGTGTCCCCTCCTGCGGATCCCTTAGTGGATCTTATCACCACGCGGGCATGAATGGAGCCTGACACCATAGAGCCGATACCAAAATGCCCGGACAGGATTCTCTCTCCACCCTCAGACAGACCAACTTGGCACAAAGGATCCCTGGTGGATGCTATGGTGGTTGCAGCAGTCACCAAGAGGGAACTGGCACAGGAGAGTTCCTCGAGCCACCCTCCGGACAAGGAGTCCAGGGTGGTGGATCAATTTGGGAAGTGAGTGTTTTCTTCAGTGATGTTTTCCATCCGAAAGCTGAACTATTTGGCACATGTTTGTACAACTGCAGCGAGACCTAGTCACGGAGTTTGCTGTGTTGCCCCCAGAGTCTTTGTCGTCAGAGGACAAACGTTTGTTCTCCATGAAAATGTCAACTCTAAAATCAGTAGCGAGCTCCTCTATGCGTCTCCTTTCCCATGCTGCGGAAGGAGTGGCTAGGGCGGCTGGGACCGGCGTGGCTATGAGGCGACACGCTTGGCTCAGACTGTGTCATTTCATGGACCCCTTCAAGGTGTCTTTCACAAATGCTCCCTTCGATGGTTCTTCCCTTTTTGGGAAGACAGTACGTGACCCTCTGGTCCAGAGCGAAAAGGATGGGAAGACTTTGTCTGCTGTCAGAGTCCGCTTCTCTAGCTCTCAAAGATCCTTTTCTAGGAATCAGAGAAGGCAAAAGAAGATGTGGTTCCGAAAATCACAGTTTTCCCAGGATTCTCCAGTCAGGACAACGTGTACCTTAGAGGCAGAGGGGACAGGACAGGCGCCGCCCCAGAGGCAGAGGGGGGCCGAGGAACTTTGGGTCTAGGGAAACCTTCTCAGACAGGCCTACGCAGCAGCCCTGAGGGGTTGCCCGACTGTCCTACTCTGGAAACAGTCGGGGGAAGAATATCATTGCGCCCAACGGCTTGGGAGTCCATAACTGCAGATTGTTGGGTGCTTCAAATAATATCCAGAGGCTACACCATCCCATTTGTTACCCCTCCAGTCCAACCAAAGTGCCTCCCAGATGTTCCACCCACTCAAAGGGAGGCAGCAGTGCTAGAGATTTCCAAGCTGGTTCGCAAACGAGCCGTCAAACCGGTCCTCCCAGATCAGTCCAGGTCAGGCATTTACTCCAGTTTCATTTTAGTGCCAAAAAAGACTGGGGACCTCAGGCCAATCTTGGACCTGTCAACCTTGAACCTGGCGGTAGCCAAGCAGAAATTCTGGATGGTCACCCTACAGTCCATTCCATCTTATCTTCGAGAATGCGACTGGATGTGCTCAATAGATTTCCAGGACGCTTACTACCATATCAAGATTCGCAGAAGCTAGAGGAGATTCCTTTGCTTCCAGCTGTGAGCCAATCATTTCCAGTTCAGAGCCCTACTCTTCGGTCTCACCACAGCCCCCAGGGTGTTTACCAAGGTAATGGCAGTCATAGCGGCTCACCTGAGGCTTCAGGGAATTCAGGTATTCCCTTACCTAGAAGAATGGCTCCTCGTTGCTTCCACAAGCATCTTCTTTGCATAGCCAGAGACTCCTTCCTTCATCTTGCAGACCAGCTAGAGATCACTATCAGTGTTTCCAAGTCCCTCTTGGACCTGGTGCAGATTTTGGACTTTATTGGGGCATGGCTGGACACCCTTCAATTGAAAGTCTTCCTAACTCCACACAGGGTCCAGGGCCTAAGGGCCCATATATCAGTGGTTCTTGGCCCCAGGCTACCAAAGGTGGGCAATGTTCTCCGAGCCCTAGGCTCTATGGCAGCAGCAGTCTCGATCCTCCACTGTGCGCATCTTCACATGCGTGTTCTTCAGTGGACTGTGGCCATACAGTGGTCTTGGCTAGATCTACCCATGGAATATCCAATTCAAATCAACAAAGCCTGCAGGGCATCACTTCTCTGGTGGCTCCAGTCGCTGGAGATCTTAGCTGGACGCCCATTTGTTTCACTCACAGCCCAAGCCACAATGACCACGAGCGCCTCCCAGATCGAGTAGGGGAGGCATTATCTGGGGTGGACGGTCCAAGGCACGTGGTCCCACATCGAGACCAGATTGCATATCAGTGTTCTGGAGATGAGAGCAGTGCTTTTAGCGTTGCAAGCCTTTCACACTGTCCTTCCTCCGGGGACTATTGCAATTCAGTCAGACAACATGTCAGTTGTCTGGTACATCAACAAACTGGAAGAACCAGATCTTACCCTCTGTGTTGCGAGGCCATGAGAGTGTGGGAGTGGGCGATCACCACCAGTCGATTTTTGATTGCAACGCACATCCCGGGACGCTCCAACATTTTACCGGGCAGATTGAGTCAGGCTATTCTAATGCCATACAAGTGATCTGTGAAACAACCATTAGCAGAGGAGATCTTCCTTGTGTGGGGTCAGCCTTGCTGTGATCTCTTCGCTTCTCCTTCCAACTCGAAGTGCAGCATTTTCTTTGCTCTGATCCCCTCACCAGGGGAACCCCCCAGCGATGCTCCAGTCCATGCTTGGCCTCCCAGGTTACTGTACACTTATCCCCCGTTACCTCCCATTCTGAAGTTTCTTCAGAAAGCTTGCCGACTGGGATGCAAAGTGACCCTCATTGCCCCATTCTGGCCTCGTTAGGTGTGGTTCCCCTTCTTCTGGTCTCATGTTCTAGCTCCTCCTTGGATTCTGGATCCTTGCCTAGATCTAATTTCCCATCCCTTGGGCTCTTGTCCACCCATCCTGGACAGCCTCAAGCTGACGGCTTGGTTACTTCAGTTCCCTTGATTGCCTGGACTCCCGGTCTTTCATCTTCAGTAAAAACTGTTCTGGTGGAATCTCATAAGGCCTCCACTAGGAAGATTTACTGCAGTAAATGGAAACTATTCTCTATTTGGGCTTCTCAGAGGAACCTGGATCCCTTTACAGCCCCCGTTTCTGCAGTGTTGGATTTCTTAGCCAGCATTTTTCAACAAGGGGCTAGTTCCTTCACTGTGAAAGTGCAACTGGCAGCTGTCTCGAATTTCCATGTTGGTGAAAACATGAATGCCCTGGCCTCTTTTAGATTGTGTAAGACTTTTCTTAAAGGCACCTTTCTTTCGCGTCCTCCAATTAAGGACTCTGTTCCTCCGTGTGACCTTACCCTGGTTCTGCAGGCTTTAGTTGCTCCCTCCTTTGAACCTGCAGCATCAGTAGATTTGAAGTTCTTATCCTGGAAGACAGCCTTCTTAGTGGCCATTACGTCAGCTAGAAGGGTTTCTGAGATTTAAGCTTTGTCTGCCGTGCTCCCTTACTTGATCTTCCATAAGGACAGGGTTTCTCTCTGGATGAACCCTTCCTTCTTACCAAAAGTAGCTTCTGAGTTAAACATTAATCAAACAATTAACCTGCCTGTTTTCTTTACAAATTTTCAGTTCAAGGGTGAATATAAGCTGCATTTGCTAGATGTTCATAGACAGCTTTGTTTGTATTTACACAGAACAAAGCCCTTCCGTAAGTCTGACCAGTTATTTGAGTCCTTTTCTAAACCCTTTCTGGGCAAAGCCATCTCAAAGGTTTCCTTAGCTAGATGGATTACACAATGTATTTTGCAAATTTATAAAGACAAAGGTCTGTCCCTGGTCCTGTTAAAGCTCATTCTGCCAGATCTATGGCGAGTTCTACTGTATTTTGGTCTAGGGTTCCACTGGATGACATTTGTGTGGCAGCAACCTGGGCAAGGTCACATACCTTCATTTGTCTTTACAAATTGGATTTGATCTCCAGAGGGAGCGCATCCTACGGCTCTGTGGTGCTCAGGAATATCCTTCCATGAGGGCCTCCCAGGAGTTTAAGTAGCTGGTGAACTCCGTCCCACAGTTTGCAGATAAAATGAAGTTAACTACTTCAAATAAAGAAGTTATGTACTCACCATAACGTTCCATCTGAGTAGTAGTTACACTTCATTTTTCTGCAATATCCTACCCTCCTTCCCCCGAACCTGTTCAAGGTTTAGTATATAGTTGAGTTGCTGATTGGTTGAGTAGTGGCAAACTCTATCTGGGGGAAGGTAGGAGATGGTGATGGATTATGGGTAAGGGGGAGGAGCTTGAAGCTCGGAGCAGATGCTTGAAAAGTTGCCGGCTTGCATCTGATATGGATCCGAATACCCACAGGTTGCAGAAAAATGAAGTGTAATTACTCAGATGGAACGTTATGGTGAGTACGTAACTTCTTTTTTTACCAACATAAAACAAGAGGCATGTCAAGCACGTAACAATGTATACCACCTCCTTAATATTAGTCATTCACACCCTTGTTCACTGTTACCTTGGGGTAGTTGTACAAAATCAAATTCACACAGTCATAAATGTGCCTACATTGCTTGCATGCCTCAAATTTTCTCATGTTTCTGTTAGTAAATAGGGAAACCCTCTTATTTGCGCCTTGCCTCCTTCCAAGTGGGATTTTAAATTCCTACCCTTTAAAAAAACAAAACAAAACTAGGGGAAATCACCCAATTTACTGATTAAAGCAAAAGAATCCGACATTTGCCCAGGTCCATTTATCACTTTTTTAGATCACAGTGTCACTAAATTGGCTCTAGACTATTTTTTTTTAAACAGACATTTTCAAAAGTAGTGGAAACTTAATATACCCTGCCCCAAAATGTCATCAGCTCCCACCCTCTAGAAATACTAGGAGGAAAACTGAAAAGCTGAGTAAATGACAGCTGTAAACCAAAATTTGATCAAATAGGTAAAATTAAAACCAGGTTTTAGTCTCGTGTTGGTACAGAACAGTCCAAGAAAATCACATCCCCCATCCAAAAAACATTAATTTAGAATGCACATCCTTCCTGTCAGCAAAACATTCAAAGCAGACTTCTTCCATGCCTGTGTGTATTTCTTAACAGTCACCATCATTGCCTCAACTGGAGAGGTCTACCATCACAGAGCAACCTTTAAATGAAGAAATAGAAGTTAAAAGGTTGACTCCTTGTAAAGTGTCCGGTCCTGCACTTTGGTCAGCCCATGATTCCTCCACAGGAAAATCTAGGTCAGAAAAATGCATTTTTCCCATGAAACATCCCACAATGCCAACAGTAGTAACTTGAAGCAGACCATATCTGTCAGAGAAGTGGAACTAGGTAAAGGTAACAGCTTTGTTTTGGACTTTCTGTTTTGCACCGGACTGTCAGCTAGTGATGTCCCTCTGCCAGTTTCTTTTTCTTTCCTTCCTTCTGTGCAAGAGATGTAGAAGGAGACCATGATGGTGTTATGTCTTTTTTGAGATCCTGCACTCATGGAACTGGTATACCACTTCAGCAAACAAGTTTCGTGTCTCACTGTGTTTCTTTTTAAAAAGTGCTCTGTCCCTTCTAGGAAATTGGGGGCGATTTTGTTTCTGAATAGGCTGATCACTGCTGGAAGTCCTAATTGTACCATGTAGCCCTGCTCTCTGCATTCTTTCTTGGAAAAAAAAAAAGCCATTCATTTTCTTTTCTTGTAAAATGCTGCTGTATAGTCAAGCATAATGCAAAGAGGATGCCTCCCAAAACAAAGATTGTTACCTAAACTATGGGCTTTTATTTTAATATTGTTTCCCTATACAGGTATTTCGGGCATTTTGTTATAAAATGTCTGGACACCCCTGTCTGCATGTTGTGTATCTTGAGTCTATGGACTTGTTCTATAAATGTTGAATTTGATGAATCCTTTGATCAGACAGCTGTTTATGTTGCTTGAATCGCTGTTTATTGACTATCATAACTTGCGGATACCATCTTGATTTCTACACTGTCATAGGCAGCATTTTTTCATAAGTGTAGAAAGAGGTTCCATGGATTCTTATATTCCCAGTGACTGCCATTGAATCTGCAGCCATCATGCCCAACAGTGATGGAATGATATACCCTCCATGTGGTGTTGGTATGGGCTATTAAAATAAATAGGCCTTTTTACCAATCATTTTCAGAAAGCCAAAATGATAACTGATCCACTTAACGCATAGAAGATTAAGTATGAGCCAAACCTATAGTTAGACTGTACCGGCTATGTTTAAAGGGAATCTAATGATTGCATGCGGAGTGATCACTGTTAAAATTCCACATCCCGTGGTGCACACATTCAAGCTGTCCCATGTAGATTATTTTTGATGCATTAAATAGTGCTGAAAACAAAGATACAAGGGAAAAAATTCTCATTTGTTTTGAGATCCAGGGTCAGAAAATTAAATGATTAAACAATAACAAATTGGGAGACCACCTCTACAAAGGGGCCAGTCACAAGTGGAGTCCCTCAGGGATCGATCCTGGGATCGCTCTTTTTTGACATTTACTTCTCTGAAGTCAAGGCCAGTGTCAATAGCCTCTGGCTGACTAAGTTTGCTGGTGATTGCAAATTAGGAGCTGTTATTGAATCTAACAGTGACACACATGTTCTCCAAGAAGGGCTGGCACAGGCAAACCACTAGTGTCAGAGCCATGGACTAAAACTAAATGCAAAAAAATGCATAATAGTATCCTTTGGGAAATCATCCATCATCCATCCATCCCTGGAAACTATCATATTGACAACATACCCTAAGAGTTGACAGAGTAGTAAGGGACCTGGGGACACACTCAGACAGTAATCTAGCTTTTGCCCATCATGTGTCTACAGTAGTGAGGAAATCATTCTATGTTGCACAACTTATAAACAAATGTATGGCATCTAGGTCCAAGGAAGTCATTGTTCCACTGTTTTCGGCATTCATAAGACCTATCATTGAGTACACTGCCCCCTTTTGTATGTACCTAGTCATGCATATCCAACAATTGGAACATTCACAGAGGTTTCTCACTAAAAGAATACAGGGCGTAAGTAACATGTCCTGTGCAGACCACCTCAAGGCCCTATCCCCTGTATTCTGTCTCTTACAGGCTGTTGAGGGGAGATCCATGCCTACACTTATCAAGGGCACCAGAACTTGTCAGAGATTTGGGATGTATGGCCAGGCTTTAAAAGGCCCTTGTGGTCATTAGCCTAGTAAACACCTGTGAACCTATGCCCATATTGTCAGTTATCGACGCAAGTTATTATGGCTTAATTTATCTTTAGACTCCTGAATGTTTTTATGATTCCTTCTTTGGGTGCTTTTAGCTAGAATGATGTAAGCATTATGGCATGCAAACCTTTATCCACTGTAGTGGTCAGACTGTTGAAGACTCTTGAGTTTAAGCGTACAGCATACTGGGTTAGGTGATGGACAAGGGTTCCCATGTCTGCCTGAATAAGCTCAGTGACGATTCTCTCCTTCACCTTGCATAATATGTGTATAATTCTCTGTCAGGCATAGGACACCTCTGTGAAGGTGATGAGATGTACAGAAGAGAGGAAGTTGCTGTGATCTTTACCTTACCAGACCAACCTTGAAGCCATTCCATCCTGTTCTGAGGAGTTGGTTTGTGGAAAAGCCTTTTTTCTAGATAGGGATTACAGTACCAGTCTTCCACGTCTCAGGGTTATAACCAGTTTTTAATTGTCTAGTAAGAATGTGCATGAAGGAGTATAGTCTTATTTTTTATTTATTTTTCCTTTCTTGGCTGGGTTAGTCCCATTACGTAAGTAACCTCTTTTCATGGCAGACCCAAGCTGCTATTTTTACTACAAGGGGAAATTTGGCCTGGATATTGGGAAACTTCCCAAACTCTTTTCAGTAGGTGTCATGTGATCTTTTATATCACCTGAGCACAGGTTATTCATCCTGGTATCTTTCTGGTCTCATGAAGGTGGTATTTCTGTGGTAACAGTTTCAGAAAAATAAATTGTGTCTTTCTTTATGCTTGAAATTTGCTGTGTATCTGTGCAATAGTATGCTACCTATATCTGTTGGGCAGATGGGGCCTCGGTTTAACATCTTATGTGAAGAACAACACACTCAGGAGGATACCACCCCCTTGTACTGCACTGCACTATGTCAGTATTGGAAATTAATCCATGCCCGTATGGTGGGAATAGATCCCACAGCCTTCTGGTCTTCCACCACCAAAGGTGAATGTGCTACCTGTTGTGCCACTGACTCTTTTTGATTGCACAAAGTAGTCACCCTGATATCTTTCTGGTTCCATGAAGTTGGTATTTCTGACCTTATTGAGAGCAGAGGTGACTGTTTCAGAAAAGTAAATTGTGTCTTTCTTTATTGCCTGAAATTTGCTCCATATCTGTGTACTAGTGTGTTACCTATATCTGTTGGGTATATTATGCTGATAATTTTGTTGTAATCTTCTTCATTCTCCTTCATTTAGACATATGTTAGTAGAAGGAGTTCATCATCTTATCATCCATTCTGATGACAGCGTTTATCCTGAATGAAGTTACGCTTGTTTTGATTGTTAATAAATTCTCTTTCTGGCTGGAGTTGAGCATAGCCTTGTTATGTTAAGGTTTGATAAAGGTTTAAAGCTTTATACATGCTTTTGTGTTAGCTTAGTAATTTCTTGAGCTTGTAACTCTACCATTTAGGTTTTTCACTAGATGTTTGCCCCATAGGGATGGATGTCTTAGTATGTGGGAGGCTGTGAATGATTCACCAATAGGTTAGAAGGAGGACACAGTTAAATTGTGCAAGGTGATTGTTTACACCATTATTCTTGCAGAAGGGGAGAGTTCTGCAACCAATTTGTTACTCATAGGGCAAGGGCTAGGTGTCAAAAGCAGCTCCATTATGCAGTCTGTGGGGTGGAGGGTTTGCACTTGCATTGTAACCTCCCTGCATATGCAGTATAACATGACCAGGGACTGCCTATGCCATATAACATGAGTAGGGTTCATGCAATGGGCCTTTGAAAGGGCATGTTACCACTTCTCAGGTGACATGACACTTTGGAAGGCCTTACAACCAGTTGAATCAAATGGCTTCTTTGGGCTTCTGCAGTTGCCATCTGGGATTATACCACAGGAAGTGTACTGCAGATCTGCACACCACACACTTATCACTGAAGGAAGTGAATAGACATTACCTTGTCATTTCTTCCCCCTCAGCTGCACTGTCCAGGCTGTTAATCAGACTTGGGTCATCTAGGTTGTAGTGAAGGTTTTATCCCTGTATGCCGGCTGAGAAATCCTTAAAGCTGGCATCTTTTCTTCTGTTTGCAGCATATGAAGAACATCATGAAATTGGGATCTGGCTGAAAAGTGAATGAGGTGTGGAAAGCACGGGGGGGTTGAAAATAAAGGTACACAAACCAGGGAGTCTTACCTTAGCATACTTAGAAAACTGACAAGAGAAATGATAAAATCTTTATTTTTTAACAATATCATGGGGAGAGGGCAAGGTTCCAGTCTTTATTATTGGAGTAGAATATTTGAGTCCCTTTCAGACTAGTTGGAACAGGATCGCATGGAAACAGTTGAACCATCTGATTTATCTCAGTTGTGTGGAAAATTAAGGAAATGGAGATCATGGCTTGTTGTCACATAACCTACTGTTGCTACTTTATGCGCCATGGATGTGCATTCAGACTGCTCTTGTCATCCATGACTCAGGATATTGGGTGCTCGGTTATTGCAGGTGTAATGCAAACTCCGAGATTATGTGACTTGGAGAAAGTTAATGTATGTATTTATTTATTTTTTAGAATTTCCCTTTGCTCCCCATTTATTTGACTATAAAAGTAGTTTATTTAGAGATCAAGGTTATGGGGGCAGAGACTTCAGATTAGGGGCTGAGGGGGGTGCACAGATCTCTTGCAGAAATTCTGCTTTTTGTAGATGTTCTTCATCTCACATTGCTGCAGTCCTTACACTAGGGTAGTCCGCTGTCCTCGTCGGCCCGAATATCAAAGTATTGACGCCGTCATAGCATTTGACAGACACCAGGACGACAGGGTACAAATGCGCATGACCGACGTCATATCCTCAGTCTTTTTTGCCGCATGGGCCGATGCAGAAGCAGTATTGCAGTGCCGGCTTACTCTGAAATTTTCGCTTTCGGAGTTTCAGACCGAGTCAAAGTTGGCTGGTACCTGCTAGGGAATATTTAGTTTTTCTTGCCTCAGTGGCTACCGGATGTCAGAAAAGTGAATAATTGTATTTTGTGGGAAACAGATACCGTGATAGAGACTATCATACTTTGTGTATTCCTTTGTTTAGGGCCTGAGCACGACGTTGTTGGGTGTCGCTTTGTGCTAGATTCAATAAGCTTACTATAAAGAGGAGATTGATTGTGCCAGGTTAGTCTTTGGGAAGCGGTGTAATTATAAAATGTCGCTGGATGCTCCGACGCCTGCTTCTTCTAAGAAGCGCAAGGACAAAGCAGGAAGTTTAGGCTAGAAGAACCGCCCGCACTGGATGCCGGGTTCTTAGAGGTGTCGGGTGGAGCCGGTGGTTCCACCGAGGTTTCTTTTGGGATCCCAGGGAGAGACCTTGTTATTGCAGGATGTGGCCTCTCAGGAGGCAGGTCAGGGTGATGGGGCTTCAGGTTACTATACCCTCCCTGCCTAGGGTGGTTAGGCCCTCTCCTTCTGTTTCCAAGGCTTCTCCTAGAGGCAGGCCAGGTTTAGCTTCAGTTGGTGTCACCCCTAGTTCTTCTGAACTGTGCCCAAGAAGCATATGCTTAAAATGGCAGAAGATTTGATTACTTTGATTAGGGTTCTTTGCCCTCCTGATAAGAGACCTAGGGTGGAGCCTGAGCTAGGGAGTTTTGAGCAGGCTTCGATGTTTCAGAGTCTTCGGCTGAAGACTTGCAGGAGTATTCTCCTTATTCTGATTCTGATGTGGATGATTCTACCTTCTGCTTCTCCTCCTGAGGATTTTTCTTTTCAGAAACTCTTCATTCCATGAGGGAGCATTTTAAGTGGGAAGGTCAGACTTCTCTGATTCCAGGAAAAGGTTTAGGGAATTTTGTTTACCCCAGCATAGGCCTTTGGCTATACCTCCTGTTTTGGATGTAGTGAAGATGTTTTTACAGAGGCTTCTCTAATCCTGATTTTGCCTCCGCCCTGTTAAACCGGATAGGTATTACAAGGTGCCTGGAAGTTCATAAGTATCTTTAAGAGTCCTAGGGCAGACCCAGAAACTGTTAGCTAGGCCAAAGGTGTTAAGGCTTCTGTTGTCAAGAATCCGGTTCCTGCAGATAAAGAAGCCAGGGCCTTGGATAGATGGGGAAAGAAAGTTTATACTCTTCCACTCTAGCTCACAGTTGAAGTTCAAGGTTGATGCTCCATGAAGGTATTGATTGTAAAGAGTTACAAGATTTGGGGGGGGGGGGGGGGGGGGGGGGGGGGGGGGGGGGGGGGGGGGGGGGGGGGGGGGGGGGGGGGATTGTAAAGTTTCTAACCCGGGTTGAGGGTTTTAGGCCATTTTAAAACAAGATTTAATGTTTACAATGAGTTTTGTTCCTTTTTAAAACATTTTAAAAAGAAAGGGGAAAAAAGGGGCTGGGTCTTGCAGAGAAGGGGTTTTTCAGGCACCCAAAAAATTTAATGTTGGGCCCTCTAGGGTGTATTTCTTATGTTTCCCAGCAGGGGTGATCTCGGGAAGGCAGAGTCAGGGTTTTGGGCCTGAAAGGGGTTTTTAATTTTGGGTGAAGGGGTCAGTTTTGAACAGCCCCAATGTCCCTTTTCAGTGAAAGACCCCCCTGGGGTTTTAAAGGGTTGGGCTTTTAAAAGAAAAGGGTTTTTTAAATTTCCCCAAGACGTGGGTATTGGATTAAAAATTAAATTTTTTTCCCCACTTTTGCAGATAAGAGGAGGGCGTGGGGGGAAAGATTTCTTTGCTCACCAGTGGGAGTGGGGAGCCTTGAGCAGCCTACCTGTCCTTGGGGGAAGTGACCTCAGCACAAGAAGCTGTAGTAATTGGTTGTTTGGGACCATTCCTAGCTCTTTTGTGGTTCACTGCTTAAAATCCGCGTTTGCACGGCTTTGCGCGGTCGTGCGCATAGCGCAGGTTAAACTTTTTCTGGCTCCGCCAAGTCTGCTATTCAATTTTTCCCTTAGAACTGTTCTACTTCGAATCTAAACAGACTATACTCTATCTGAAAAGCTCAGCACTTGCTCCTAAAGCATTTTTATACAGGTAAAGCACTCTTAAACAAAAGGAAGTACTTCATTCACCTAAATTCTGTTGAGTACACCTCTCCCTATAGGTCTTTTCTGACTCGGTTACACAGCAATCTTTTTCACTATTTCTAGCATGTCGAAGGGTCAGTTGCTGGCGTCCTCTCCTGTTCAGCTGGTGAATCTGGGAATCTTGAGGCAATGTTACAATTGCCTCATGTACACAGACAACCCTCTCCTCCTCCCAACAAATACAAATATATGCGAGAGATGCAACTATATAGCCAAACTGGAGGCTGAGCTCTCTCAATTCAGAACTGGCAAGACCAGTCAGGAGGAGAAGGTAACCACGCACACCACAAACCCAGTCTCACATAGAACTATCACAACAGCAAACCAAACACATAAACACACAAAAACATACTCGGAGGCACTGATTAAAAATCTACCAAAACAACAGAGGCCTCCAAAGCAGACACCCAAGCAACCACCACCTCAAGACATAGCACATGCAACACATAGTTCACAAAGTCAGTGTGCTAAACATTCACAGCCCTTAAGGCCAAACAACATGCCAGACACACTTGTAATAGGTGACTCCATAGTCAGACACACTGGCGTCCCGCTCACCAGACTGAACAAGGAAAAGGTCACAGTAAGCTGCCTGTCGGGAGCTAGAATCCGCCACATAACACAAGCACTCAGGTCACTCCACAGCAAGTACAAATATGACTCAGTCATTGTACATGCCGGTGTGAACGACCTGAGACGTACCTCCCTGGACTACATGAAAAGAGACATAGAGGAGCTCTCTGATTATGTAGCCCAGGCCGGTATGACCCTGACCCTGAGCAGCATCTTACCCTCACCAAGAATGATGCCACAGTACAAAGACAAAATGATCAGTTTTAACAATTGGCTTAATTACTGGTATCATTCTAAGGGTCCAAATGTCTGTTTGCTTGGGATGACATGCTTGACAAGCCACGCTGTTTCGCTAAGGGATGGTTTGCACCTGTCACCCTGGGCTTCCGGATATTGGCCAAGGCTCTTTACACCCCCCTATAGTGCCTTTTATAGGCAAGGCTAAAATGACAAACCTACTCTCCCTAGAAAACACAATTGGAAAACTAAGGGTAATGTTGCCTAATGCCAGAAGTCTAAATCCCCTAAGATGCACGCCTCTAAGCCCTCCTCAGTATGGAGAACATTGATAAACGTGGCAGTGACTGAAACCTGGTTCAAGGCTCCTGAGAGCCACCCCAGCACTATCAGGTTTTACCTCATATCGCTTTCCAGCCCCAAAACTTGACCGGAACCACAAAAGGAGGAGGTGAGACCATTTTCATCAAAGATACCCACACCTCCAGGTTAGTGGCAAGCATCGAGACTATCCAGGTGCAACTAACCATAGGCAAAACTGCCTTACAGTTTGTAGCATGCTACAGACCACCTCTTCTCAAACTCAGGAACCCCACACAGCCTTCCTGAAGACACTGGAGAGTATGAATGTCTCCAAATACCATCATTTTGGGGAGACCTCAACTACCCAAACATGACTGGGAACATTACTCAAGCCCCAACACCCCTAGCCCAAAGGTTCCTAGAATTCATAAACTCAAATGCAATGGAACAACTAGGTCACCATTCCCACAAGAGGAGACACATACTAGACCTGATCATCAGCAAACATGGGGACAAAATGCTCCACAATCGAAGTATATCCTCTTTTGGTAAGATCAGACCATAAATTAATCTCACTGGAAATCCACATCCCTACTTCTACCCCCAAGCAAGGTATCAAAAGACCACAGTGAAGAACTTCTCAAAAGCAAACTTCACACTTTTTAAGACTGAAGTGGTATCCTTCAAGGCCCCTGACCAGTGGAAACCACAACCCACGCTGAAGTGTGTGTGTGTGTCTGTGTACATACCTAGGAGGTAGCGGTTGGGGAAGGGGTTACATTAGGTGTTCATGAGTCTGTTTTATTTATTTATTTATTTATTTATTGCATTTGCATACCGGGAAAGTCCACTGGGCATAAAAAGAGCCCATTTTCAGCGGAGGCCCGGGGAGAAAAGCTCCACATATAGTTACATAGACATATAGTTACAGACAAAGTATTAACACATTGTATACAGTATATAATGCAGTAGTATTGCATACTTAAAACATAATTATACAAAAAATGTTAGAATACATAGAATCATTTGAATAAATGGAGTAGTTACTTTTACTTAGGGGCATGTGAAAGTAAAAAAGTGTATGACAGTAAGTGAGAAAAAGTGTGAGAGTAAGTGAAATGCAAGTAGAGAGATAGTTGAGCATAGTACAGAGAAAAAGAGAGGCAGAAAGGTTAAAGTGGGGATAGCAGAGGCTAAAGTGACAGCAGACGGTGTAGCTTTGAAAAGGTGGGGTGGGCTAGTTATACAGTGGGAGAGAGTAAGTATTCTGAGAAAGGTTAGGTTAAGTGGTGGACTATAGGGGTGCAGGTGCATATCCATTGTGAGGAGAGATGGAGTTTAAGGGATTTTTTAAAATTGGTATGATTGCTGATAGCTCTGAGAGAGGCAGGGAAGTTGTTCCATACTTATGAACGAATAGTTGAGCATGTGAATGAATGTTATCAAATATGTACGTGTATGTGTCTGTGTTTATGTGGGTGGTTGGGTAGAGTTGCCTGTCATACTCCCACATGCCCCTGGTCTGTTGAACAGAGTGCCTGCAGAGTATAGTGTGAGGGAAAGCAACTAGGCACCAGTGATGCTACTCTCATGCTATAGCGACATTTAAAACAGTACAGAGATTGGGAGGTGGGGGAACACTAGACACCAAGGGTACTACTCCTGTGTCATAACATTAGACACCATGGATTAATAATTAAAAAAAAAAAATCTAAGTGGAAAAGTGACTTGAATCTTGCACTCTCGAAAAACACACCGGCATTATCCCACTGTTCTAACTGATAAGTTAGTGCAGCAGGTGTGTGTTTGCCTCTATATTGAAGATATCTGGCATTACGCACTGCCTACAACACATTGTGCAATATGAGGGGACGTGGAGAAAATGTTGGGCATACCTGTTCACCTTGGGAAATCCGCAGTGGTGCAGCGGTAGCGTTGTTGCCTCACAGCAAGAAGTTCTCCCGTTCGATTCTCGGCTGGAGTGCTGGGAGTGCCTTCTGTGTGGAGTCTGCATGTCCTCCCCGTGGTTGGGTGGGCATTCGAAAGACATGCGTAAATGGCCGTACCTTCGTTGAAGGTTGAACGTCGAGCTGGCACCTCAGCGTTCATAAAAAATCTACTGTCAATCATTAGCGGACTGGAGTTACCCCTAACCGGGAAAAAGCCGAAAGACAAACAACAACAAACAACCTGTTCACCTTGTAAATGGCTATAGCCTTCGCATGTATTTACTGAACAATATATAGTGTGGCACCTGCATGTCTGGCATTAAGGGCTCACTGTAATCACCCTTACAGGGGAACGAGACATTGTGAACATCCTGACAACAGGGAAAGGTATGAGTGGGTGAGTGGCTGGGTGTGAGTGTTTTATTTTGTGCTTGTATGTTTGAGAGACTGAGGAGGAGGGATGCCTGATCTTAGCCAATGAGGCCAGCACAGTTAACTGGTTAACTACCATGGGAAGTGGTGATCTGCATTTAACAGTAGTTAACTGATTCAGGTACATGCAGATTAGCTGATAATGAGGACTTTCCAATTGCAGCTGATGTATCTGAATCGGAAAATACTGCTTCATGTAAGCAGAGCCTTTTATGACCCGCTTTGGGGTTCTTAATGAATCCCAGGGTTAGTATGATCTGCTGCCTGACTTCCTGTATACACATTAGCCATGATTATGAGGAAGTAAGCACCAAATTGAGCCTACTAGAGGTAGGAAGACATATTCCTTCCCCTCTTAGTTTTAGTGTAATTACTGCTTTTCTCCAAGACTCCAATAAATATCCTTCGCATCTCCAGTTAACTTTTGCAACAACATCTCAACTCTTGCTTTTTATAATTTTATTGGTATCCCATCTAGTCCAGCAAATGTACCCGTCTGCATCCTATAAATCATGTTTTTACCTTACCCATTGCACCAGAACACAACTACTCTTCTATTTTCCCACTGTAATGCAAAAATGTTCACCTTCTCCAAAAATAACTTCAGAGTCCTTAAAATCTGTCTGATTGTCTTGAGTATGTAATTTAATAGCATGGCATGATTTTTTGATCACAAACTAGATCTTCCTTACCTAAACACCCTTGTCTTCATATTCTGATGTTTTAACCTAACTGCTAATGCCTTTAATGCTTTGAAAGAGTTCTTGAAGTATGCATATTTCATTGCTGTCTGTAACTCCAGTTATCAATAAACCCGTATAGTTTTTTTTTTCTCATCCCCAAATACATTCATTTCCTTTGCTGTTAACTTCCCTTTTACCTGCAGCCCTTCTATCAGTCTTCCTAATGCATCACCCCCCTCCACCGCTTAGCCGGAGTATGTCTGATTACTTCTTCTCTTACCCATTGTTAACATTTGTCGTACTCTTTAGTGTTGATCTCATGCATGGACAGCTGTCACTGCATTATTTCTTCTGCACAGTCTTTTCCCTTCAAATTTAATAAATAGCCAGAAAATCCCATTTGGCTTTCTAAATCCCCCTCCTTTTATTTACATCTTGCCAAGAGAATTGCATAGTCCAAAAAAGTCTTAGTTACATTTTTATCTCCCATTTAACCCAGTGCAGCACATAGATATAAGGGAACCCATAGTAGGCAGCCTAAACCCCCCCCCCAACAGAGTCCACCAGTAATAGGGGAAGCTACTAGTTCAGGTACATGGCCAGGATCAAGGGATAGATGTTTTAAATGTAACCAGTGGGGCCATGTATCATATAGATGTCCATGGAAGCAAGGTGCAGAAAAAGATGTGGGGGAGCCAGCAAGTGGAAATAACAGTATGCCAGTGTTAAGTTGTCTGGAGATGACAGGGGTACCGAACTATCAGTGGAGTTTATATCCTATCTTAGTGGACGGAAAACAGACCACTGCTAAGAGAGACAGCCTCTGACATAACCATTCTGAAGCCTGCAGTGGTTAAACAGGAGCAGTACTTGCCAGGGCAGTCCACTCCAGTCAGAGCTTTAGGAGGGACCCCATTCCATATACTTTTGGTTAGTGCTCATCTTGACTGAGAGGGTGGAAAAGGAAGCAAGCAAGTAGGTGTGTTTGAGGATATCCCTGCAGATGTCTTGATAGGGAATGATTTTGTTAATGCAGTACCTTGAGTGCATGCAGTTACATGCAGTCAGGCTTGGAGATGGGCATGTGGAGCGGTATCCTGGGGGAGACCTATACAGACCCCACACCTGAAGTCAGGGTTGGTGAGGTGGCTATTTCAGGGAGGGAGCTACCCTGTAGCAGTGAGCCACAGCTTCTGGTAGATACTTTTGTTCCCTTGGATAGATTGACTGCAAGGGTGAGGTGCTTGGTAGTACCCAGGCTGACAGTGCGACATCGCTGTCAGAGGATACCAGCCTTCCTGTGGAAAGAGCTCAGAAGAGTCACAAAGAGAGCTGAGACCGGCTCAACTCTCAGATCCTACAGTACTAGGCTTGAGGGAGGTAGCTAAGGAGGTGCCTGATTCTCAAGTATACTGGAACAAAGGGTTACTGTATAGAGAGTTATAGAGAGTGGACCCCTGAGGAAGGGCTAGAGGGTGAGGTAATACAGCAGTTTGTACTGCCTAGCATCTGCCATCTGGCATTACTAGCCATAGCACATGACGTTCCTTTTGCATGTCATATGTGCATAAAGCGTACCAAGAGATATATTCTGCAGAACTTTTATTGGCCTGGAATTGCAAGGAATGTAACAGGGTACTGGAGGAACTGTGAACCGTGCCAAAAAGTAGGCAAGGCAGGCGACAAGAGCAAGGCTCTTGATGCATTTGCCTGTGATTTCAGGAGCCATTTCAGAGGGTAGATATAGATATTGTGGGGCCTCTGAGTACCCCAAGTTCCACAGGGAAGAAGTATATCCTGGTGATGATAGACTTTGCTACTAGATAACCTGATGTGGTGGCTCTGTCCCCCATCAATGCAGATAAGGTGGCAAATGCTTTGTTAGAGGTTTTCAGCAGGGTAGTTTTCCTTAGAAAAATACTAACAGAGGTGCCAATTTCATGTCAGACCTGCTAGCTTATCTGAAGGAGTACTGAGAGTTGAAGCACCTAAAGACCACCCTCTACCACCACCAGACTAAAGGTCTTGGGGAGAGGTTAAACTCTACACTAAAGACCATGCTTATGGGCATTTGCAGACCAGTTACAGAGAGTGAGGGACAATTATTTCCCTTTTCTGCTGTTTGCATACAGAGAGGTACCCCAGGAATCCACAAGTTTTTCACCCTTTGAGTTGATGTATGGGCATAGGATGAGGGGGCCTTTAGGTTTGATTCGTGATGAGTGGGAGGGTGAGTGTGAATCCCACAAGGTGTCTGTTGTGGCATATGTTGTAAACCTTAGAACGAGGCTTAGGAGATCATGGGCTTGGCCCAGGAGAACCTGGCAGAAGCCCAACAGCAGAAAACGGTCTTTTATGACAGGAATGCTCGAGCCTGAGAGTAGGCTGTGCGACAGCAAGTTATGGTGTTCACTCCTGTCAGACACAGCAAGCTGCAGGCAGCTTAGGAAGGACGTTTCAGAGTAGTAAGAAAGGTCATTGATGCTAACTACATGGTAGAACTGCTAGGCAGGGACACAAACTGTACCATGTTAATATGATGAAGCCTTACCATGATAGGGATGCCCTTGTGCTGAGTATTTGCAGTAGGTGGGAGGAGGAGTCTGAGGGGATCATTGGTTACATCGAACCAGCCAGCAATATACGAAGTTAAGGTGGAGCCTAGGGTTGCAGGCATCTGACATGACAGTGCAGTACCATAGTGGGGTCAGCAATGCCAATGCAGATGGGTTCTCAAGACAGGGTATGGGTTAATGTATTCCCAGACAGGCTCATTTCTCTCAAGCAATGTTTCTCAAGGGTCACTTGAAAAACTTGCTTGAGTCTTCAAAGTGGGGGAGAAATGTGACGATATGAGATATTGCCAGCTATGCCAGGAGAAGTAGGGCAGTGGATGCGTAAGGTATGCCAGCATAGCTAGTTGGATGCTTGTGTTGAAAAATGTATTTATAAAGCTGCATATGTTAAAAATGTACCAAGAGTGTGTTCTGCTGGACAGAATAGAATTATACATGTATATCAGACTGTACTATTGTACTGATTTAAATGTATATATTGTAACAGAGGATACTGGAAGAGAAGAAATTAAGCTCAGCCCCTGCTAACATTTAGAAAAACATCC
This sequence comes from Protopterus annectens, assembly GCF_019279795.1. NCBI lineage: Eukaryota > Metazoa > Chordata > Ceratodontiformes > Protopteridae > Protopterus > Protopterus annectens. The sequence goes on along the minus strand of NC_056746.1, from coordinate 159,663,287 downwards.
TGAAATTAACTTAATTTAGGCTGTAAAGATTGTATCTCACAGGCCTCAATGCAGCCAGAGACCGTCTGTACTAGGATGCTTTCCGTCTTGTTCTTAGCAGTGAACTAATTGCTAACTAGGAAGGGTGGAAGTGTCAAAATGTTTTTTTTTTTTGGCTTCCAGATGCTATAGCACATCTTAGCAAAGCTCCGTCTTTGTGTATGATAACATATAGATGCATGATTCTGGTTCAGTTTCTAGTAAAAGCGTGTAGTATGGGAACCAAAAGTCAGATGACCAGATGTATGTGATGTCATTCTGTAATCCAGCACTAAAATGACGTTATAATACTAGATGAGACTGAAGTCTCAGTGCAGTCTGTTTTTGAAAGATGACATAGAAGGATCACTCGCCCACTTTATCTTGCCAAGTAATCTGGGAATAGTAATTCATTAGATCAGTCAGGAAAATGTAGTGAGATTCGTTAAGTACTGTTTTTCTGTAAATGTGTGTATCTATTCATCTGTGTTATTTTAATATTTTCTGTGATTGAAACTCTGACGTTTATTGTAAATAGATATTTAGTATTTTCATTTTCTTTTATTATTTATTATTAAATTTTAAACTTTATTGTGGCTGTTTTTTACAAAATATTTTAACCTTTGAGAGTACTTATGTTTATTTGGTGACACTGTGGCCACTCCTGAAAGCCTTGCTGCATTGGTCAAACACTACCATTTGTATTAGTATTGATTTCACTCAGTATAATTGGGTACTCTTGTAAGAGCCTTAGAGTAGCTGGCTTTAGAGTGTCTGTTGGCAGTAACTAACTTATAGTCTGGGCAAAGGGTGGCAGTGCGAATAAATCTGTGCCAGCCTTTCCCAGGTGTGTGTGTGTGTGTGTGTGTGTGTGTGTGTGTGTGTGTGTGTGTGTGTGTGTGTGTGTGTGTGTGTGTGTGTGTGTGCAAATCGAATCGAATCTGAGTGTGTCAGATGCTTGGAGCAGGGACACAGAGCACTGGTTTGACAGGGAGGGTGGTAGTGAATTTGGCTTGGACATTCTGCTTAGGACTCAACTCTGCTGCTGTGGCAGTGGGGAATCATATTGGGGGCCTGCAGAGATAGAGAAACCCAGCCTCCGGAGTGAGTGTGTTCCTTGTGTTCTCTTAAGGGAAATTGTGCTTGGTGCAGGGAGCTGCATCTGGAAATACTGTGTGTATCTATTTTTGTTCCAAGTGAATGTCCATCACCAATGTCGGTGATGAGGATTCAGGCTCCGTGATTACTGGCCCAGAGGAGAGGAAGTCACAGTACCCATGAACATTTAACTTGCATAGTTTTTAATCCCCTTTTTGAAGAATTGTATCAAAGACCTAAACCAGAGGCATCACTTCTTCAAAAAATTTTATGATGCTTAAAAGACACAGTCTGCTCTTGAGATATCTGTACTGGTCAAGGTCCAAAAGTAAGTGACTTGTGCCTTCTAAGTTGATTTTCATTCATTACTATTCACTGCATGATCTTGCACATAATACATGCCAACTGGCACAAGTGGTAACTCTTGCGTCAGGTGTGGCTTCACCCTTCTGTATTGGGACTTCTGATGTCATAGTTTTGATGTGCACTCATTTATTAAGAACCCATTTAAGATTATGGATGTGGGTTTAATGAGTTTGATTTTGGCAGTGCCATTCACCTAGTTTTTTGGTAAAGCCAGTTGTAGATCAGAGTGCATGTGCTGTGTCTTTAAGATGCATGTCAAAGACGTAACATGCATGTATAAATGTCAAGCACGTGCCATTCCTAGTGCCATTTTGAGAGTGCAGCCAGAGAGTAAGCATGCACGATTCCAACAGTTAGTTTGTATACGAGTAACTTAATTTAAAGTCAGTAAACTTCTGTCATGATTTGTATGTATAAAGTAAAGCTGCTTGAACAGAACCCACGAAGACTCTTCTGTTGTGTCCAAAGTAGGAGAGCGACATGGTGTCAGAACCGGGATTGCAGAGAGTAAGATATGGAGCCATGAGGTGTTGAGGAGATACTGAAGGTAAACTAAGAAAAACGAGAATGAAAAAGAGCCAGAAAAGAATCAAAGGTAATGAGAACTCGCACAAACTACTTGTTTTATTAAAAAAAAAGGTAAAGCAGAACATTACAAGGGTACAGACTGCATTATTAAACAAGCAGGAGGCACAAAAAGGTTTCTTAAACTAAAGGAACTGTTTAAAATAACATTTGACAAAACAATTATCAGAAAAGTAAAACAAACATGTTGTAAGCAAAACGGGCATGTTTTGAGTAAAATGAGCACAAGAAAATACAGTGGGCATGGAAAACGATTAAACGAGAAAAACTAATATAATAAGGGAAAAGGAGCACATTAAGCATATATAAAGCAAGGTGACTGTATGTTTTTAGCAAAGTGCTGTGTTTTGGGCATAACTATGGTTTCATATTGTATCAAGGGCACAGCTAAAGTTATCTGAAGTATCTAAAAGTGCTTACAGTGTGTGCTTATTACTGTGTATGTATTCCATAGAGTTTGTGTGCAAAGTGCAACTATTTCGTGAAGTACAGACGAAGTGTAGCCATTTCGAAAAGTTTCTTGTACTGGGTGCATCTGTTCGCAAAGTGCCACCATTACAGAGTGTTTCTTGCACTGTAAAGTGTTGCCTAGCAAGCTACCGCTATTTTGGGGAAATTTCAGTATGCTGTGTACAGTTTATTCACAAAGTGCAATTACTTCAAAATGTTATTGACTGTGAGCTTCTATTGCCCTGTTCATTTGCATTGTGAAATTATTTGAAATGTTTCTTAAAGTGATGATAAATTACTTTGGCAAGACAATAACATTGAGAGTGTTACAGTACCCTGGAGACTTATTTCACAAAGTCCATTTACATAGAGGCTTGCATCTTGCAGTTGTTTGATATGTTTCTTACACTGATAAGAAGTGATTTCTTGGAATACAGTAATTTCAACAGTATTATAGTGCCCAAGAGAAGCTTATTTTGCAAAGTTAATTTCTACAGAGGCTCATTGTGCTGTTGGGCAAAGTTACAAATACTGGCTTAAAGTACTGGCATATCTGTATGTGTTAGTACTTAATTGCAAAACCCTTCTCTGGTATGTGTTAATATGGCAGACAGATTTTGAAAGCCCTTACCACTTGTATTTGATCCAAATATTGCAGAGAACTGGAGAATATTTGAGTAAGAGTATGATATTTTTATTCAAGCAGCTTATTGAGATAAAGATGCATACACCAAGGCATTCATTTTGTTAACCCTAGCTGGGTCAAAGGCCATAGAAAGACAGCATTCATTTGTGTATGCCCCAGCAGTATATGAGGGAGGAGATGAAAATCGTCATATTGTTGTAAAGGCTGAATCAAGGAAAGACCCCGAGTGTTTGAAGCGCAAGTTCAGAGAGATATGTAATCCTCAGACAAATATTACAATAGATAGGCATTTGTTTTCATGAGATATCAGAAACCAGGGGAAATGCTTACAGCTTATATAACTGACCTGAGAAATAAAGCTCAAACATGTTGGTTTGGCGACTTAAAAGATGAGTTAATAAAGGACATGCTTGTGTGTGATACTGATAGTGCTGCTGTGAGAAAGATCTTGCTTCGTGACACTGATTTGACGTTGAGTAAAGCCATAGAGATTTGTCAGATCCATGAAGTGACAGTAAAACACACAAGTATGCTTGCAAGTGACAAGAGCATGGTTGCAGCAGGCTTCAGAGCAAATGTAGATGGTATGCAACACGTGGCAAACAGAAGTACGCCTAAGCACATGGCAGCCACAGCCCTGCTGGCTCACCAGGGAAACCACATAGCTTTCCAGCAAGTTCTAAGGCTAGTTCAATTAAAGAAGCATCCTCAGTGCAGTACAAGTGTAAATCAGCAAAACCTAAGTTCAGCTTTATTGTTAACTGTCACAGTTGTGGTGCACATCATGAGTCTAAAAGTGAAACGCTTAGCATTTTGTCAGCAGTGTCACAAGTATAAAAAATGGAACCATTTTCAAAAGTTTTGCAAATCAAGTAAACCTTTCACAGTTGCAAAGAAAGGTCACACAAAAAAACAAGGTTGATTAAGTAGAGATGCAGCAGTCTGCTTTCTATGTAGATGATTTGTCAGTGTTTGGTGAAAGAGTTGATGCAGTGAATTTACTGGCAAAGAGCAAAGTGTTTTGTACTGTCTGGATCAATGGTAAGTCCACAGAGCTTAAAGTAGACACTGGTTCAAAGTGTATCAGCAGACACATTTGCTAAAGTGAGAGCTAATGAGCAACTCCGTGTGGACAGTAGTGCGAAACGTATTGCTTATGGAGGTGAAGAAATTCAAAAACTTCAACCAAAGGCTCAGTGATGCTTTCATGTTATTTGGCCAAGAGTTGTTACAGCTTGTTATTCTATGTAGTCAGAAGACCAGTGCAATCTTTATTGGGTCTCAAAGATAGTTTGAGAATGAATCTGCTTTCTTTTACCAAAGAAGTTCATCACATAAGTGCATCTCCTAATTCCAAATTTTCAGAATATACTGATGTTTTCGATGACAAGTTGGGCAAACTTCCAGTTGTCTATTCCATGAAGTTAGACCCAGAGGTCACTCCAGTGGTCAGACCAGCAAGAAAAGTTCCGATAGCTATGCAGAATAAAGTGAAGGCTCAGTTGGATAAAATGGTACAGCAAGGTGTAATTTGTCTGGTTATAGAACTATCTGAATGTGTGTCATCTGTGGTAGCAACTCTCAAAAAAAAGCTCAGATGAAATCAGAATATGTATTGACCCAAGAGATTTGAACAAAGCATTGAAGAGACTGCATCATCCAATGCGAATAGTAGAAGAGGTCGCAGCACTAATACCAAATGCCACTGTTTTTTCTGTATTGGATGCAAAAAGTTCATTTTGGCAAGTGATGCTCGATCGCAAATTCTCATTACTAACTACTTTTGATGCCCTCGTTGCCAGTTGCAGTAAATTCTGTAAGTGAAGTCTTTCAGCGTGCAATGGAGCATATTTTGTTCACGTTATCCTTGTGCCATAATAGTAGATTTATTGGTTGGAGGCAGTGGTGAAGCAGAGCATGACAGAAACCCAAATAGAGTTCTAGACAGAGTATGTGAAGTAAACTTAAGCTCAATCCTCTAAAGTGCAAATTCAGGCTACCAGAAGTTACATATGTAGGTCATTTGTTTACCAGTACTGGTTTGAGACCGTATCTGACCAAGCAAGCAGCTATCCTTGAAATGTCAGCACCAGACAATATTCAAGCTGTACAGCATTTCCTATCATGGTCAACTGTTTAGGCTAGTTTATACCAGACTTCAGTGAGGTGACAGCACCTTTAAGAGAGCTGACCCACAAAAATGCTGCAATGTCATGGTTGGACCTCCACCAGAAGGCATTTGAAGACCTCAAACAGAAAATTGCCACTCCACCTACATTAAGATACTATGATGTGAACAAACCAGTCACTCTCTCTTGTGATGCTTCATAATTTGGTCTAGGTGTAGTTATTCTTCAAGAGGGCAGACCAGTAGCATATGCATCTAGAACACTTATGCAAACTGCGATGCAGTATGCTCAAATTGAGAGAGAACTTTTGGCAGTAGTATTTGCGAGTTCCAAGTTTTATGATTATATTTATGGTTGAGGTATTCAGATTGAAACTGACCACCAACCTCTAGTTACTATTCTAAAGAAGCCTATGCATTCCGTTACAGCAAGATAACAAAGACTGATGCTCAAGTTACAAAGTACAAATTCAAAGTGGTCTATACAAAAGGCAAATTACTCTTATCTAGTGACACCTTTTCCAGATCGCCCAGAGATATGACTGAACAGCATGACACAGGGAATTTTGACTTTGACGTGATGGCAGTGCTTAATTTTCCTACCACTAGGCTTAATGAGTTAAGAGATCATACAAAGACTGATCCTATTTTGCAAAAGTTCAATCACTGCATTGCATCTAGTGCAAACCTATTTTCCTTGCGTATATCTTGATGGAAGATAGAATTATTTTCAAAGGTCCTAAAATTGTTGTTCCTTCTTCCTTACAACAAGAATATATCCATATATTGCATTGTGGCCACCCAGGTTCTGCATCCGCTAAGAGAAGAGCAACATAATTAGTCTTTTGACCTTCATTACTGTGAGACTTTGATAAAGTACTTTCTTCTTCTTCAGTATGCAATAGTACTAAACCACATTTGCAAAGAAAACCTCTTCAGCTAAGTCAAGTCCCTGAACTACCTTGGTCGACAGTAGCCACTGATGTCTTAGAGTGGAACAGTCAACACTACTTGGTATTGGTAGACTCTTACTCAAACTGGTTTGAGATTGACTTGCTACCTAACTTGACAGCCACTACTGTTATTACTAAGTTGAAATGTCATTTCTCAGTCCATGGTAGTCCACACAAAGTTATCTCTGACGATGGAACTCAATTTACTAGTCAGTTGTCTCAGAAATTTGCAAAAGAATGGGACTTTGGGCATGTTACTAGCAGTCCTGACTACCCACAGTCAAATGGTCTAGCTGAACGTGCAATGCAGAGTACAAAGCAATTATTTGAAAGGTCAAAACGTGACAATATAAATGTCTATTTGAATTTACTTAATGTCAGAAACATACCCCATGATAATATTTTTGGCTCACCTGCTCAAAGACGTCCTTCCAGGCAAACCAGAACAACACTACTTATTAGTTCCATTTTATTGAGGCGGAAAGCTAAGAACAACAGAACCACAGAGGCTCAACAATTCAAGAAGCGTTCGATCCATTAGTCCAGTTATGACAAATCGAGCAGATTTCTTCATCTGTTGAGGGAAGGAGAAACGGTGAGAATACAAAAGGTGAAATGTTTAGACTGGATTTATCAGGTTACAGATATATGTGCCAAGCCGAAACCCTACCTGGTAGAATCCAAAGGTATGGAGTACAGGAGGAATCACAGACATTTACTTCCTGTACCAGAATCATCATCACAACATTGTTTTAATAAGACAAACTCTAAATTTCAGAGTGAACCAAATGTTATTCCCATTTCAGTGTGTGTTCCTGTCTTTGATTCCATTCCTGAAGATGTTTCAGACAGTTTTAAGACCAAACATTTTATAGAGACCGCTACAGTTAAGTCCAATTCCCAGTTTTATGTTGCACGATTTGGACGCGTATCCAAGCCCAGTATGAAATATGCAGCAAAGTGGACTTAACTATGTGTATATATGTATCTTATCTTGTGTAAATGCAAGATAGAGAATTGTGTGTGATATCTGCATGCCAAATAGATTCATAACATTTCATGTTTTATTTTTTCAAGAGGGAGGAGGTAGATCAGAGTGCAGGTGCCATGTGCCGTCTCTTTAAGAAGCATGTCAAAGACGTAACGTGCATGTACAAATGTCAAGCACGTGCCATTCCTAGTGCCATTTTGAGAGTGCAGCCAGAGAGTAAGCATGCACGATTCCAACAGTTAGTTTGTATACGAGTTGCTTAAAAGTCAGTAACTTCTATCGTGATGTGTTTGTATAAAATAAAGCTGCTTGAACAGAACCCGCAAAGACTCTTCTATTATGTCCAGTGTAGGAGAGCGACACCAGTGGAGTTTTTTTAAATCTTGTTTGTTGTTTTTATTACCGTAATACAGATCTGGTGGAATGTATAGTTGTATACACAATTTGTGGAAAGAAAATTTAATAAAAAGGGAACTGAATGAAAATTTAATAAAAAGGGATCTGAATGACGCGTAAGTAATGGAATATATGTCATGTGTATTTACATGGCATATGTGTCACTAATGGAACATGGGGAGTGTGGGGGGAGCCCCTTATATGAGAAGGATGGTGTAATGGTGTGTGGCATGTGTGATGCACAGTTATAGGGTGTATTTGTTGATAGTTTAGGTAGGGTGTTTTGGAGGCTGTCCTCCATGGTAGAAGTGCTTGGGGTAGGTTGAAGTTTTTGACAGCATTTGGGTCAGGGCAAAGTTTATAGGTACTTAGTAAGCTAGTGGTCCATGAGGATCTTTATAAGCCTAGCCCTGTAATCCCATAAAGTTTTTAGTCCTGTTATTAAGTATGAGTAGCCCAGAGCCAGGCAGAGCATTCACATTTCACCCTATCCATAAGGGAAGAATATGCTAAACAAGGGGTAGATTTACATTGTCCCCTTACTCTTTTCAAATGTAATCAGGATAAACAGATGGAAGTACTCTGGTTTATGTGGAGAGGAGGCCAATTCCAAAGAAGTGATACAGCTCTGTCCCCTCAAGTCCCTCCAAGTTCTCCACAGAGAAATGCAATACTTGGTGAATCGTTGATGTATTTGGATCTTTGTTTTTGATTGGTATCTGGGAATGGACTGCCTTCCAGAAAGGCAAAGTATTATGAAATGTAAGATAATCGGCAGTGTGTCATCAATTGTAAGGGACTGGATTATGCTCAGAATATTGCACATAGTGTTCGTATGTATATCGCTGTGTACTGTTTGTTTTTGGTTGATTTTTTTTTGGGGGGGGGGGCATTATCACATATTTCTGTTTGATAGAATAAATAATGTTTTATTTCCATAGTTTTGTTGTTTTACTTTTTAAACATTGTTTTCTCTGTTGAAAAGTTTTATTCCATTAACATATATTGATTTCTTTCATAATGCCAAGGTACTTTTTTGTTCCTTTGTATTAATAAGATACTCCATTTTATCATTTGGGATTTTAAATTTGGTGCAGAATTTAATCTGCTAGGATATTAGATACATCCAGTTGTTTCTGAAATCCTGTATTATGTTTCAGTAGAACAGAGCATTCTGACTCTTTGCTTAGAGTTTCTGTATGTAGATAAAATCTTTTCCTTCAGACTTTGAAAATAGACTGATTACGTGTTTAGATCTAGACAATTTAATGATTTCAGTAAGCATCTTTTTTTGTACCTTTTGCCACTGCTGTTTTTTGATCATCAGGACTTCTCATGGACAATAGGACCATTCTTTCCCCACCACAGGGGTGAAGGTCAACCAGAAAGGACCATCTTTCAGATACCATCGGGATGGTCCGAGGCTTTTCTGTCTTATTACTCCCATCTGTAATGCACGCACACAGTGAGTCGTAGGGGAGGGTTATGTAAATGGATAATGATGAAGAATATCTCTTCACTTCTGCAAGGAGTGTTCCATCCAGGTTTCACCTGCCCCCTGTGACAAGTGCCCTGGTCTCCTTTGGGAAGTTAACTCTATTCACTGTGCCCCAAAATATACACACCCCCTCCCTCCCCATGGGAGAGGCATGTAGGCCACACTCCTTACTCCTTCTATTTCCTGCCTGGCTCCTCCACTGCTGAGGCTGCCAGTAAGATTATCAACTACATTTCAGCAACTGGGGTTCATTTGCTGTGCCAGGCAGTTCCAGTAAGCACCTTTTGATTTATTTATTTTTTATCTGAATTTATCTTGAAGTCATTCATTGATTTTATTTTTCATCTTAAGGTTTTACCTTTACATTCCCCAATATATTTGTGCTATTTTGGTCTTTATCTTTGAATACAAACATTAATAATATTGTAGAAGTCTACTATTGTAAGAACCCCATTTGTAGTAGTGTAGCCAGCATTAAAGTTTAAGAAAGTTGGTTGATTATTTATTATTATTTTTTTTTTGGTATTGATCTAATTTGATTATCTGGAAATGACAATGTAATGGTCAGAGTTAGTGAGAGAAAGAGACTTCAGAATCTGAGCAATACATACCAAGGTTGCAGGGAGCCAGACCGTAAGACCCAGTGCTTATTGAGTAGAATGCAACACTGATCAGGATGGCAGTCCATCCCACATTTGTTGATACTGATTTTTGGTTAAGTGGGAGAAGAGAACTGGTGAGAAGACCCTTTTATGTGCTGCCAAATTAGAGAAAAGTACATATAGAGCTCTTGAGTTTTTACAGTTCTTGAAAATCATGCTAAGAGTTAAAATTCTGATGCATTTACAGTATGCACAACTTGATACTTAGAAGCTTGGCATTTAATTACTTCGTGAAATTAATCTTTGTCAAAGCACGAGCATATTTTGTTAAAGATTTTACTAAACCATTTCTGTTTAGAAAGTAAATCTTAATTTGAATATGCTCATTTATGCGGTAATTATTTACCAACTCATTTTTCAGTTAGCTGAAATTTGTCAGTGCTACTGTTGTTCCTTATTTTTAAACACCTTTATTGAATTGTCACTTGTGACATAGGCAAACTTACATTTATATAAAAGTAATTAAACCATATTAGCAAGTTATTTTCTAAGAATCCCACTTTCTCTTCTTTTATCACTCTTACAGTAGTCGCTACTTCAAGTGTAGTTGATTTAGAGTTTGAGTTACATTTTCCAGTAATTGCTTTTTTTGATACTGTATTTTTCTTGGTATCGAGCGCCTGCATTTTGTTCTAGAATGTTTCATGCTCACGTTAGTGTTGAACATTTTAAGATGGTGGCACAGTGTTATAGTGATTAGTGTTGCTGCATTCCAGCTCTAGATTCTTCCATTTAGTCCCCATCTGGAGTGTCAGTTTTGAGTCTGCAATCCAGCTCTAGATTCTCCTTTGGTTCCCATCTGGAGTGTCAGTTTTGAGTCTGCAAGTCCCCCCCCATATGTTTGTTGAGTTTGCTTTGATAGCTTTTGTTTCCTTCTGCATTTAGAATGGGTGCCTTTATGTAATCTGTCATCTAAGTTGCCATAGATGTTAACTAAAAAAAATAACACTAAACCATACTAAGCAAAATAAAACAAAACAACTTTAAGATCGTACAAAACAAAAGCCTTTTAATGAAAGGAAACCGCGCACAGCATTAAACAGTAAGCGCTTTTGTCCAAAATACTGACTTCATCAGACTGAGTAATGCTAACGACACACATCATATTTAAATAATTAAGAAACAGTCACATGATGGAAATAGGTTATATGAGAAAAAAATCAAATCAGTGTTTCAGTCCCTTTCTCTTTAAGTAGGTAACAAAATCCCCTCTATTATTAAGGCTGAGTAGAAAGCAGGCATTCATTTTACTTGCCATAAATACTCTTGCCAACCCAGGTCGTCTTCCGCATCAAAACATTTGTTTACGGAGTGTAATGAGGTTAGTATTAATGGTTTCAGAATTAGAATTAATGGGATTTTTACCTGTAAAAGTAGATATATGGTTTATTTAGTTATGTTTAAGTCTTGTCCCTCTTTTTATGTAGGTCGTACTGTTAGGGAGCGTTATAAACGTATCTATGAACACAAACATGCAGTTTAATTGGATAAACTGATACAAGCCTTCTAGCTTAAAAGAGAGACTTTGGAGTGATTGAGTATCAGTTTTCTGTATTTTCTTGCTATACTTAACTGTTTTCCACCTAAATGCTGATTTTCCAGCAGTTATTGTGATCTAAAAGCTTGTTTTTTTCACATATTGTACTTATTTGACTGCCTGCACTTTTAAAAAGTTGTTTTTTGTTTAAATAAATTGTTTGACTGTTGTAGGCTGCACACTGAAGTTTGATAGTCTTTTCTGATCGCTTGTAGTCGTTTAAAGCTGTTTTAAGTGTACTTTATACTGTTTTTGCCTTATTTTTTCAACAAAAAAAAATTCTTGTTTCCTGCCTTTCTAAGCTAGTATAGTCCAGTTTTCAGGCTAGTGCTGAATTCAGGGCTGTGTTACAAGTTTCTGAGTTGCCCGTACCTTACTTGGATAGAGGGAAGTTTCTCTGTTCACCTGTGAGAGAGGGGAACTTTGAGCAACCATCTGTTCCTGGAGGAGTGGTTCCAGCCCAGAAGTTAGTAGTTTAAAAAACGCATTTGCATTGTTTTGTGCGCTGGGCAGCACCGGTTAGCTAGGGTTAAATTATTGCCGGCTCCACTAAGTCTATTCTTCAGTTTTTTACTTGAAACTAGTCTAACTCTCAACCTAAGCACTCAAAAAGCATCCTAAGGTCCAACACTTGCTCAGACCTAATAGCAAGCACTAATATACCCAGACACTTGACTGCCCAGCAGGGCAAGGCTCTTTATCCACCCCTCACCAACCAAGCGACTAAGCAGCTCACCCTACTATTCAGGCATGACCAAAGGGCAACTTCAGGTGTACTCTCCAGTCCAGCTGGTGAATCTGGGTATCCTGAGGCAATGTTACAAATGCCTCATGTACACAGACAGCCCTCTCCTCCTACCACAAAACACTAACGTATGCGAGAGATGCAATTATACAGCCAAACTGGAGGCTAAGGTCTCTCCACCCAAGACTGGAACAGACAGTCATGAGGAGAAGGTTAACACTTGCACCACACCTCCAGCCTCACATAGACCTACTAAACCAGCACTGGCAAAAAATACACATAAATACACAAAATCATACTCTGAGGCTCTAAATAAAAACCTGCAAAGCATCAGAGAGCTCCAAAGCAAACACCCACAAAACCTGCACCTCCCGTCACAAACCAGACAACAAATAAAACGCAAAATCAACGTGCCGCACAATCACAGCCCTTAAGGTGAAATAACATACCTAACACACTAGTAATAGGTGACTCAATAGTCAGGCACACTGACGCCCCCCTCACTAGGCTGGACAAGGAGAAGGTTACTGTTATCTGCCTTTTGGGAGCCAGAGTTTGCCACATAACACAAGCACTCAGGGCACTCCAGAACAAGTACAAATATGACTCTGTCATTGTTCATGTTGGTGTGAATGACCTGAGACGCACCTCCCTGGACTACATGAAAAGAGACATGGAAGAGCTCCCTGATCATGTAGCCCAGGCGGGTATGACTCTGACCCTGAGTAGCATCCTGCCCTCACCAAGAATGATGCCTCAGTATAAAGAAAAAATGATCAATTTCAACAATTGGCTAAGCTTCTGGTGTCATTCAAAGGGGATCCAGTGTCTGTCAGCCTGGGATGACATGCTCGACATGCCGCGTTGCTTCATAAGAGACTGCTTGCACCTGTCACCCTTTGGCTTTCGAATACTGGCCAAGGCTCTTGCTGCCCCCATAGTGCCCTTTTTAGGCAAGGCTCAAAATTCAAACCCACCTCTGTAAACAGCACAAGTAAAAACATGAGGTTATGGTACTCAACGCCAGGAGTTTAAATCTCAAAATGCATGTGCTCGAAGCACTCCTAAGTATGGAGAACGTCAACATCTGTGCAGTAACTGAAACCTGGTTCAAGGCTCCGGAGAGCACTCCAGCACTACTGGGCTATAACTCATACCACACATTTTGGCCACAGAACACTGACCAAAACACAAAAAGAGGGGGTGTATCCACATTCATCAAGGATACCCACACCTCCAAGTTAGTGGCGCAGCATGATACCTCTGAGATCATCCATGTACAGCTAACATCGGGCAAATCTGCAATGCAAATTGTGGCCTGCTACAGATCACCCTCCATGACCTAGGACCAGCACTCCGCCTTTCTGGAGACACTGGAAAGCATGAAGGTCCTTCTGAACACCCTGATATTGGGCAATTTCAATTACCCTACCATTAACTGGGAAAACTACTTGATTACAAACTCCCAGGCTCAGCACTTCCTGGAATTTATCAACTCAAATGCCCTGGATCAGCTGGTAAACTCCCCTACCAGAGGCCACAACATATTGGACCTGGTCATCACCAACATGGGCGACAGGTGTTCCATACCGGAGGTCAACCGGTCACTGGTTAGATCAGACCATAAACTAATCACCCTGGATGTTCACACCCCACCACCTCCCCCAACCAAGGAAACCACAGTGAAAAACTTTTCTAAAGCAAACTTCACTTTACTTAAGGCAGAAGTGGTAGGTTTCACAGCCCCCATGCTAAAGGATAACACTGCCCAAGATGCAGAATCCTTTACAGTTGCACTCTATGAGCACCTACAAGGATGCATGGATCGTGCCATCCCTAGCAAAACCAAGACTCACTCCCCTAAGAGAAGGAAACCAGTCTGGTGGACCCCTGCCATAAACAGGTTATACAACAAAAGGAGGAAACTAGTTCAGAAAAAAAGCAAATCCCAAGAAGGAAAGACACCCCTGATCAGTATCAGTAAGAAACTAAGGTCCCTCATAAAATCATCCAAGGCTAACTTCAAAAGAAAAATAGCCAAGGATTCGAAAGATAACCACAAAGCCTTCTTTAGCTATGTCAAGGATCTAAGTAGCAACTCACAGATATGCTCTGAGCTAGTGCAAAATAGCACAAAATATACTGAACCTACTGATATTGCCAACATCCTGGCAGATAGATTCAGTGCAAACTTCACCTCCCTCTCACCTTCAAATGGCCCACAACAATACCAGAAAAGTGTAGTGTTCCGGAAATCACAGAAGCACAGGTGAAAACAGCCCTTTCAAAAGCCAAAAACACAGCATCAATGGGGCCAGATGGTGTCCCAGGCTGCGTCTTGCACGAACTACAGAACGAACTAACCCCCACCTAAACACACTGTTCAACCTCAGCCTCTCCACAGGCTACGTGACCATAGAATGGCGCACAGCAACGGTTATTCCTCTCCACAAAGGAGGGGCCACAACTGACCCTGGTAACTATCGCTCCATAAGCCTGACTAGCTTGGTCTGCAAGGCTATGGAGTGCATCATCATGGAACTCATTAACAAAGACATTGGGAACCTCCAAACACTTGACCCGACCCAGTTCAGCTTTGTTAAGGGCAGATCATGCCTACTAAACCTGTTTGACTTCTTCGAGACGGTCACCAAGGCCATAGACGAGGGAAAGGTGGTTCACACAGCCTACCTTGATCTTGCCAAGGCGTTTGACACCATTCCTCACTTGGGTATTATAGAAAAGCTCACCAGCCTGAACATAAACCCCTATGTCACAAGATGGGCTGCCAACTGGCTTACAGACAGAACTCGCACAGTAAGACTAGCAGGCTCCAGGTCCGACTCTAAACCAGTCACAAGTGGTGTCCCGCAAGGCTCGGTTCTGGGACCCTTACTGTTCGGCATATATTTGTCAGAAGTACAGGCAAACGCAGGAGGACTATGGCTAACCTAGTTCGCCGATGACTGCAAACTGGGAGCCATAATTGACTCTCCGGCTGACACGGACATCCTTCAAAAAGGCCTTACTGAGACAGACACTTGGTGTCAAAGGCATGGCCTCAAGCTAAATGCCAAAAAATGCATAGTCATCACATTTGGGAAAAACAAAACACCCATGAATTACCACATAGGCGGCAGCCCCCTTAATACAGAAGAGGTAATAAGAGATCTGGGGACCCAGGTAGATAGTAATCTCTCCTTTGACAATCATATTGCCAAAGTAGTTAGGAAATCCTTCTATGTGACCCATCTAATTACTAAGGGGTTTGCATCTAGAAATGGAGGTTATAGTGCCCCTCTACTCGTCACTCATCAGACCCATCATAGACTACAATGCCCCATTTGGGATGTACCTCACAAGACACTTCCAACAGCTGGAAAGACCACAAAAGCACCTCACCAAGAGGATTACTGGCCTCAAACATATGTCCTATGCAGCCCGACTGAAAAAACTCCGGCTGTACTCCGTGACATATCGCGTACTCAGAGGTGATCTCTGCCTGACTTACAAAGCCATGTCCAACTCAGAATTGATGGACATGCTCCACCTAAAGAAATCCAAGTCACTGCGAGCCACGCACTCTAGTGAGCTAAACCTCGCCACAACAATAAATAGAACATGCTGGAGGGATAGATTCATGTCACAGAGACTCCCCATGCTTTGGAACAAAATTCCTAACTACTTTAGGCAGAGCCCCTCACTAACACTCTTCAAGAGAAGCCTTGATGAGTGGATGGGTAACAGAAAATACACTTATGGGATCACTTCATTGGCTCTGCTTGACAGAGGCTCAGTTAATTAATCAAAGGGGCGGGGAAAGCCGACACACTCTGGCTAGGCTTATAAATGCCCTCGTGCAGATAGCCTAGCACCTACCTATGAACCTATAAGATGTTAAAAATGCTTTAGCAAGACATTATAAAGCAAGTTCATGTCATGTACATTTTAAATTTTTATTATTGGAGGGTGTTGTAAATTATGACAGATGGTTTGATGCAGAAGAGCTGGGTTGGCGAGTGTATTTATGGCAAGTAAAATTGAATGCCTGCTTTCTACCCGGCCTTAATAATAGAGAGGACTTTGTTGCTTATTTAAAGAGAAAGGGGCTAACATTTATTTGATTTTTTTGACATTTGATCTATTTCCATCATGTTATTGTTATTTAATTATTTAAATATGTGTGTCACTGGCATTACTCAGTCAGATAAAGTCTGTATTTTGGACATAAGCACTTACTGTTTAATTCTGTGTGTCGTTTCCTTTTATTAAACGGCTTTTGTTTTGCACAGTCTTAGTGTTTTTGTTTTGCCTATAGATATGCATGAGAGTGTGTGTGTGTGTGTGTGTGTGTGTGTGTGTGTGTGTGTGTGTGTGTGTGTGTGTGTGTGTGTGTGCACGCATGCACATATGCTGTTTATTTGTTTATTTCTTCCATTTGTTTAACAGAATGGTCTGACTGGGTAGACAAGCTGCCTCTTTTCAGTATGGGTCCACAAAATGTGTTAACAGTAGAACAATAGTTAATCCATTTTACACAATAAGTATGAATACATTTTAAATCAGTATAAGTTGGGCACAGTTTGAGAAAAATGTTTACACCTGATATGGAAGTAATGCACAGTAGAATAAAATGTTATACAGTATTACATTTGAAGACAAGAAAGTTAAAACTGATTATTTCTGATTGACATATAATGCAATTTCTTACAAAGCTGTATGGCAGAAACATTTTTGTAAGTTGCAAGGTTAACAATAAGCACAGAAGGTTCTTTGAAGTACAGAGCAGTAGAGCAGATTGTGTTTATATCAGGAGGAGTATGACAGCCATTTAGTAAGTAAAGACGCTATGCATAGAGAGAGTAAGAGAGACCCCGGAAAAGGGTGAGAGAGAGGTCTTAAGATTAGATGTTCATCGTGTTTCACTGTTGCAGTCATTACTCTAGGGTTATCCTGCTGGCAGGCTACCCGCAGTCGGCCTGAATTCCAAAGTCTAGGTCCGGCGTCGGTTGCTGTCGCCTCTTCCCTGACATCAGTGCGCCAGGGGTATAAAAGATGCAGCCGACACCATTTTCTTCAGTCTTTCTTGCCGCGCAGTGCCCGAAGCAAAAGCAGTTCGCAAGTGCCGGTCGGCTGACTCCTGAGATTTTCACAGACGAATTTCAGATCCGAAGTCTTCATTAAAGCTAAGTACCCCGTTGGGGAAACTTTTTTTTCTTGCTCCAGACCGATGTCAGAAAAAGTTAACAATTGTATTTCTTGTGGGAAGCAAATACCTCATAAGGACTTTCACTCTTACTGCATTCCTTGCCTAGGCCCTGACCACGACATTACTAGTTGTCGGTTTTCTGCTAGATTCAACCAACGCACTATTAAGCATCTGTTTGATTTTGCTTTTCATTACTTTGACCAAAAATTCAGTTATATAATGCCATCGGAACAGCCGACGACCGGAGTTTCTAAAAAATGCAAGGAAAAAGAGAAGGACAGGCATCTGAGATCCAAAACCGACGACGAGGCTTCTGCTAAGCCAGTCGCCGGTTCGCCGGGTCTCAGTGTAGTGGTTTTGCAGCCCCTGACGCCCGCTATCTCAGAGCCGCAGGCCACTGACGACTCCCACCTGGAGCCAGCTAGGCCTCTGGATACTCAAGGTATTGGACACTTGGAAATCATTCCCTCAGATGGGTCCGGAGCCGCTGAGCAGGCATCGGCTTCTGAGGGTATTTTCAGACCTACACAGCTACATGTAAAGCCTACTTCAGCGTCTAAAGCAAAGACTAAAGCAGCTTTAAAGACAGAGAAACAAGTACAGCATTCTCCAGGACAAACTTCCATGCCTAAGAAACAGATGCTCAAAATGGCCGAAGACCTTATTACCGTGATCAGGTGTTCCCATCCCCCTCCTGACAAGAGGTCTAGGCAAGAGACAGACTATGACTCTTCAGATCAGGTTTCCATTTCTTCTGACTCCTCTTCTGTACAGGAATACTCTCTTCCTCCCTATGAGGATCCTGATGCTGAAGAATCCATTCCTTCAGCCTCTCCTCTTGAGGATTATTCTTTTGGGGAAACCCTGCATACCATGAGGGAGCACTTCCACTGGGAGAGCCAAGATTACTCAGAATCAAAGAAAAGGCGTAAAGATTTTCTTTTACTTCCTCAGCACAGGCCTTTTGCTATTCCCCCCCCTGTGCTAGACATTGTAGATTATGTATTTTCAGAGTCCGGCCTTTCTCCAGACTCCTTACCGCCAGCTCCTTTTAAACCAGACAGATACTACAGGGTTCCAGATTCACATAAATTTCTTTATAAAAACGCTGCTACTGACCCAGAAACTATTTCTCAGGGTCCCAAAGGGGTTAAGACTGCTACTGCAAAAAACCCTATCCCTTCTGACAGGGATTCAAGGGCACTAGACAGATGGGGGAAAAAGATTTACACGTCTGCTACTTTGGCTGTGAGGGCTTTAAATTGTCAATTTCATATGATTAAATATCAGCAATACTTAATGTCACTGTTAAAACAGAAAATGTTGGCCAATTCTGATTGTGCAGAAAGTAAGGAAATGCAGGATTTATTGCATGCAACTGAACAAGTGGGAAAGCATACATTGCAATGTGGTTTTGATTCTCAGGAGGCCTCCTGCAGGGCCGCAGTTACGGGTTCTGTCATTAGGAGGCACGCTTGGTTAAAGGAACAAAATTTGCCTGATCATGTTAAAGCAAAATTATTAGATGCTCCATTACGGCATGATACTTTATTTAGTGTTAAAGCAGAGGAGGTTTTGAAGAAAATGGAGGACAAAGCGAAATCTATGCAAACAGTAAAGAATTTTTTACAGGCTCAGCCACCAAGATTTAGCAGGAACTGGCCTACAAATAATTCGTCCTTTCCAGTGTTGGACAGACCACAGAGAGTCAGATACAGACGTCCCAGAGGCAGATTCCAGCCCCAGGGCTCATACAGGCCTAAACAGTGGGGCGCTTCTACCTCCAAAAGTGGAGAAGACAAAGCACCGCCATACAGGAAACAGTCCTAATGACTTGCCTCTGCCAACACCAAGCACTTATCTTCTTGCAGCCCCCTTAGGGGGAAAACTAGCTCTTTTCTCTCAAAATTGGCACATGATCACCCAGGACATATGGGTATTGAATATAGTGTCCCAGGGCTACAAGTTCCACTTTCACACCCTGCCAAAGGCAAAAGGTATGCCAAACCTGCCACACAATCAATGGGCAGAGGCGCAAAAACAAGTTTCGTCCCTTATGAACATGAGGGACATTCAGCAAGTACCACAGCAAGAGCAGGGGCAAGGATTTTACTCAAGACTTTTCTTGGTACCCAGAAAGGAAAAAGCCTGGAGACCAATACTGGACCTGTCAATTCTAAACACATTTCTGGACGTTCCAAAATTCTAAATGTTAACTCTGCAGCAGCTGCTGCCCATGCTGGGCAAGAAGGCTTGGCTTGTAACTTTGGACCTAAAAGAGGCATACCTGCATATCCCAATCAGACAATCTTGCAGAAGATACCTCAGATTCATAGCTGGCTCAATGCACTCCAACAGATTGGAGTTGGGAGATGCTTTAGCCCTCTTAGTTACCAAGTCAAGTGGAAACCAGTGGCCTGATACCCACTGCTGTTGCTATAGCGCTTCTTTCATCCAGCAACCTTTGCCAGCAAAGTTTAAACATTCATCATCAGTGTCACTAATGAGCGTTATAAAACCATATATTTACAGCATTTGCAAACTGCCTAAAACTCGAGGATTATCAGCTGTCTTACCTTCTACTCTTTGGTTGTCTGCCTAGAGGTACATATAGCACAAGCAGTTTCGGTGAAGAGCAAACTCCCTGCTCTACTTTGAAAGGCCAGTAAAGCACCTGCTTTTTTACATTAATTCTATGAACCATATCCAATGGAGGTAATGTAATGTGAGAAAGTGTGTGAGGCTAAAACAAAGGCCATGGCTGGATTCCTTGCTTTTTTTTTTTTTTGTTAAGAGATTGTAGATAATGTACAACTGTCCGAAGCTCAAACCCATATAAATCGCATTCTTAACTGCTTAGCAATGTTATATCCATTAGAAGGACACCATATGCATTCCAAGTCAAACAGTAAAATTCATTTTAATTTTCTTTTCATTTTTTATTTTCAAAACAGACTATAGAATGAAGCAGAAAAATGTAAAGAGGTAATTTAATTTTAGGTGATCTTTGCTCATCACTGTCTTTTGTTCAGATATGTGGACATTTCTAATGGTGACATTAACTCAAATACGTTTTTGAAAATCAGAAGACCATGAAGAATGACTTTTGGATGTCCTAGCAAACTGTAATATTTTTTTGCTAAGATTAGAATACTGCATACCATTAAATACCCTACTTTTACCATAAAACCCACATATTGCAAGTCACCGAAAACAAAATCCAAGTGTTCTTAATCTTCTCTCTTCCCAGTGAACATGATTGCTACACATTTAAAAGAAAACGGTTACCATTTACTATGAGGTCTGGGTCTCTGGGGCCATATTTTGGTTGTCTGTTCTTCGGTTTGCATTTGAAAGTTGATATCCCACAAGTCCATTGGAGAGGGCGGGGTTAAATAATTATGTATGCAAATTTTATATTAATCAGTGTACAGATTTGTACCTATTTTCACGGGCCTTTGTCCAGATTTTTCATGTTTCCAGGTTGAGAGGTATGGCGCCCTATATAGACATGTGGCAGATTTTAAAGATCATAGTTTCAGTTTTTTAGTATTGCAAAATTTGAAGAATAGCAGAGGAGGTGATTTAAATAATAAGGTTGAGAAGGTTGAGAATAAGTGGATTATTATCTTATAAGCACATAGGTTTCCTGGCCTGAATGGTAATATTTCTTTAAAATCTCTACTGAAAGATCGTAAATTGCCACATTAATTGTGTAATGATTTAGAAGTAAATGAATTTTACTGTTTAATGGATTTACTCTGCAGTGTATTTTGTCTGATGAAGTGCCTGTTTCTGAGCATGAAAGTGCTTATAATAAATTACTTTATTGTTATCATCTCAGCCGTGCTTGGTTTCTGGTCTATGTATATATATATATATATATATATATATATATATATATATATATTTTTTTTTTTTCTAAGTTTACTCAGGTTGATATCAGTCTGAACTTTGACCACCATGTCTCCACAGTAGTAAGGAAATTCATCTATGTGGCACATCTTATAAGTAAAGGCATCACATCTGGATGTAAGGATGTTATAATTCCATTACGGTGCTCCCTTTTGCATGTACCTCACCAGACACCTGCAACAGCTGGAGAGACCACAGAGGTTTCTAATAAACAAGTTACAGGGTAGACAAAACATGTCTTACATGGAAAGACTATAAGCCCCATCACTGTATTTGGTCTCCTACAAGTTGCTAAGGGGTGATCTGTGCCTGCCTTACAGGGCAGTCTCTGACCTGGTCCTGATGAAAATGCTACACATTCATAAATCAAACTGTATGAGAGTCACCTGCTCCAGGGATCCTATAGTAGCCTCCGACATGAACAGGTCATGCTGGAGAGACGGACACATCTCCCAGAGACTGACACTTCTCTGGAACAAGCTTCTAAGTTGCGTGCAACAGAGCCCCCCCTCCATGACCCTCTTCAAATGCAATCTAGATCAATGGATGGGTAACTGCAAATTCACTCCTGGGGTGGCGCCCATGTCCCTACTGGACGGAGGAAGTCTGTATTAACTACCATACACCTTTACCTCTGCGAACTTCACATGCCAAACAAATGACAATTGGGGTGACTCTGGTTAAATATGGCTAGGCTTGTAAGGGCTCTAGGGCTGTTAGTCTAGTAACCTTCTATGAACCTATAAAAGTTTCCTGCCATGTCCTGTAATCTAGACCTTTGTTTTAGCGTTACAGACTTTTATATTACAGCACCTGAGGAGAGACATTGACAAGAGTTAACAGAAAGATATATGCTGGGGACAGAATACCTTTGTCAATATCCATGTCCCTTGCGACGTCTGCATTCTAACCCCAGGACTGCACTGTAAGTGAAATGTATGATTGTTTTGTTAGCAGTTCATCACTTCCATCGCTTTGTAGCTTCACAGTGTCTGATCACGCTGTTTGAAAAATCCTAAACGTATCCCAGTGGCCTGCTACTGGCTATAAACAGAATGTCCACGATATAGATCCTGTCCCATGCAAGTTCCTACATTGCAGTGTTTTGCATTCAGATGCATTGTATATAGTTTCTTGAATGCATGGCCCACTGGTGAATTATATGTTGAGGGTGTTTTGTTTTTTGTGAATTTGTCACAAGTACATTTTGCATATCAATTTGTTCTGCTGCATCTTACAGCTTAATTAGAACAACTGCCTATCCATTGTAGAAAATTGGACTGGGTTATTTGAACCAGTACAAAGTCATTATGAATTTACAGTAGGCAGGTATGCATACCTATATTTGTGTTTCTGATCAGTCATTATTTTAGCAGTGTGAGTGAAGTGTCTCCTTGGCTCGAGTAAACTAATAAAGTACGTTGTGTAATTGCCAGTCATAAACAGTAATGCACTCAAGTAGCATTGCCCAAGTCAATGATTTGTAAATTTTGAGTTAAATCTGCTTGTTCAAGTGATATATCTGTTTTGTCATCTTCAGCCATCTAGGTGTCAAGAGTAGCAAAGTTGTGCAGCACTGTGGTGGGATGTCTGTTTATGGTTAGTGCTTGTTTTTTTGCATTTGTAGTGTATATAGAAGCCTTTATCTGATAAAAAGATGTATGACAATTTTTACTCAAGACTTTTCTTGGTACCCAGAAAGGAAAAAGCCTGGAGACCAATACTGGACCTGTCAATTCTAAACACATTTCTGGACGTTCCAAAATTCTAAATGTTAACTCTGCAGCAGCTGCTGCCCATGCTGGGCAAGAAGGCTTGGCTTGTAACTTTGGACCTAAAAGAGGCATACCTGCATATCCCAATCAGACAATCTTGCAGAAGATACCTCAGATTCATAGCTGGCTCAATGCACTACCAATTCTCTGCACTGCCCTTTGGCTTATCTACTGCGCCCAGGGTCATGCCTGGCACCAGTAATTGCATTTTGCAGACAAAGAGGAATTCAAATATATCCTTACTTGAACGACTGCCTTATACAAGCAGAAGATAAGGGCACTCTACTAAAGCATCTGGTGTTCCTAAAAAGATTATTAATTTGCCTAGGGTACACAGTAAATGAAAAGAAATCAAAACTAGTACCCTCTCAAGAGATAATATTCCTGGGTGCAAGCTTAAATAGAACTGCCCAGATGGCTTATCTCACGCCAGACAAACAAAGGCAACTATCTTCTTACTTCAAAATGTTGGCAACAAAGACCCAGTTATCTGCAAGAAAAATTCTGCAGGCTTTGGGCTTCATGGCATCTTGCATTCTGCTAATTCCATATGCCAAACTGCATATGAGGAAACTTCAGTGGTACCTAAAAAGTGTCTGGACTCAACATTGTCAAAGCCTGGAAGCATTATGGTGGGCACATGCCTGTCACCTCAACAAGGGACAGCCATTCACTCCACCCACAGCCAGGCAGTCAATAACAACAGATGCATCAGATTATGCCTGGGGAGCACACATGGCAGGAAAATGTATTCAGGGCACATGGTCCACAAGCCAAATGCATCTACATATCAATCAAAAAGCTAGCTATTCAGAATGCCCTGACAGCTTTCAAGGATCTACTCCATCCAGGACAACTACTGATAAGGACGGACAATACTACAGTCATGTGGTACATAAACAAGCAGGAAGGCACACATTCCTACCCCCTCTGCAGACAAGCCATGACTTTGTGGGACACGGCATTGACTTATCAAGTACACCTGCAAGCACAATTCCTGCCAGGAAAGAACAATACTCTGGCTGACAAACTAAGCAGAAACCTCACGGATCCCCACGAGTGGAAACTGGATCCACAAGTCTTCAGCATGATAACAAAGGAATAGGGATGCCCAGACATAGACCTATTTGCCTCCCCTCACAACTGCCAACTACAGAAATTCTGCACAAGGACTTATCACAAGCAAGCATGGAAAGTGGATGCTCTGCCATTCAGCTGGAAAATTCTAACACTATATGCCTTTCCTCCTCTGCCTCTCCTTCCCAAGGTACTCCTAAAGGTCAGACAAGAGAAGCCAAGAATGATTCTGATTGCTCCATACTGGCCACGCCAGCACTGGTACCCAATCCTAAAAAGCTTGTCTGAAGGCCTAGCCTGGACATTGCCTCTAATTCCTCACTTACTGACCCAGCGAAACAATCAGATTCTGCACAGCCAACTCAGGACCCTAAATCCTGCAGCATGGCGGATAATGTAACCATTCAAAATGCACCTCTCTCTAAAGCAGTGATGGATGTTATTTTGGAGGCCAGGAGGCCCAGTACCAGAAAATCTTATGCAGAAAAATGGAAAAGATTCTGTGCTTGGAACCAGGCACAAGGAATTGACACATCTGTACCAAATATTCCTCAGATTTTACAATACCTAACTGAGATGCTGGACAAAGGCCTATTCTTTTCATCAATTAAAATTCATGCCTCTGCCATTTCAGCTCATTACAATACGGAACCTCCTATTTTTTCCCATCCATTGCTAAGGCAGTACCTCAGAGGGGCCAAAAACAGAAGACCTCCACGGAGAGCCCCAATACCTGCACTTGACCTCAATTATGTCTTGGAAAAACTCACACTGCCGCCTTTTGAGCCAGCCAATACAGCTGATATAAAGTTTTTATCTTGGAAAACAGCTCTGCTCCTAGCAATAACCTCTGCAAGACGAGTTTCAGAGTTACAGGCACTCATGGCTGTGGAACCTTTCATCATTTTCCATCCAGACGGGGTTTCTCTAAGGACGAACCCAACATTGATGCCTAAGGTAGTGTCCAGTGTGGCCCTTAACCAAACCATTCATTTGCCTACCTTTTATCCAAACCCACAGAATAAGGGTGAGAGCCTTCTGCATTCCTTGGACATACACAGACAACTACGCTTCTACTTGGACAGAACTAAAGCTTTCAGAAAAATCAGTGCCCCAAGGGCATTATGCCTCATTCTTCCAGGGCAGCAGCCACTTCAGCAGCCTTTCTCAGAGGAGTACCAACCAAAGACATTTTAGAGGCTGCAACGTGGAGTTCAGTGCACACTTTTACAAAGCACTACCATTTACCTCTCTACTCTAAAGCCAGAGCAGGCTTCGCCACTGCCGTTCTGCAGGGCCTTATAGCCTCTCCTAATCCTATTTAGGCCCAGCCACCCAATCTCAGCTTTGGGATTCAACCCAAGAGTAATGACTGCAACAGTGAAACACGATGAACATAGTACAGTTGTGTACCTACCATAAATGTAGATGTTCGAGTGTATTCACTGTTGAAGTCCAGGTTACCCACCATCCATCTCCCTTTTCTTTGCTGGGACTTATCTATACTTCTCTATCTTATACAACCTATGTGGTGTATTTGCTTGTAGATGAAGGAAATGTTTATTTTACTGCATGCATAATTATTGGCATAATTTTTTAGACTACCATTTTGGGGGCACCTGACATCTGGGGCAAGAAAAACTGAAGAAAATGGCGTCGGCTGCATCTTTTATACTCCTGGCGCACTGACGTCAGGGAAGAGGCAACAGCAACCGACACCGGACTTAGACTTTGGAATTCAGGCCGACTGCGGGTAGCCTGCCAGCAGGATAACCCAAGAGTAATGACTGCAACAGTGAATACACTTGAACATCTACATTTATGGTAGGTACACAACTGTACTTTCCCTGCCATGCATGCAGTGTGTGTCTGCGTGCATGCCTCTCCTATGATGACGTGTATCCTTTCTAGAAAAAACTGCTACCAGAGGCTAAGTACCAGGATGGACAACATGTGTACAGGGGATGTTAGAGTGTAGAGTGCTTGGGGGGGTCACGTGAGATTAGTGGTCTCATTCGATTTCTAGAGGAAGATAGTCACTTGCTAGTACAGCACAGGATATCTCTGTGGAGTAAGAAGGAAATTTAAATTGAATCATTTATGAAGAACAATGCTATGTGCCTGACAATGATAACACTTCATACTGTAAGCATCAATTGTAAACGCTATCCTCCAAGGGCTTAGCTATGCAGACAGCTGCATAACTAGGCTGCTTCTATTAAATTAGTGCATGGCTATTCAGAAATAATTTAATTTAACTGGGTAAGTGAAGTGGTCTTTCTCTGACCTTTTTGGTCAAGATCTGGACCACAACGACAAGAGGTAAAAATATGTATGTGTGCATATGGGTTTATATGTATAAGTATGTAGTGAATAATAACCTCAGGAAAGGTCCACATGATCCTAGGCATCAAAAAAGGGGTAAACAAATGGCACCTGGGACAAAAAACACACTTGAAAATAACAAAGAACGTCCAGAGTTCGTGTGTATACTGTGTGACCAATAAAACCAATAACCTCAAAAAAGGTCCACTTAGTCCTAGGCATCAAGCAAGTGGCAAACGAAGTAGAAATCTGTTTTTCACAATTTAATGAATTAGTTTATGGATCGATTAGTTTCATTAAACATTTTTGTACATTTAAACTTGGTAATCGAATAGTTCACATGTTCTGATGAAGTCCTGAGTATTGGGGACAAGGGCACTTAACATTTTTATGAATAAAAGGTGACTACTTGATGGATTTCATGTTTGAAATTATCCTTCTACTTTGTTCACTACTTGTTTGATGCCTAGGACTACGTGGACCTTTTCTGAGGTTATTGGTTTCGTTGGTCACGTGGTATGCACACCTCTTCTGGAGGTTCTGTGTAATGAATAGTCACAGATGAGATTCAGCAACTCTTCAGTGATTACCATTATTGCAAGTAAAAATAATGTAAATAAGGTGAACACAAATGTAAACAAATGTATTTCATTTATGATTACCAACATTAAAGAATTTACTTTTACATTTGGGGTTTCACCCACACACATCCCCTGGCAAGGGGGCACTGCCTTCACACCCCAGGAACTTAAATTAACTAACTCCAGGGTCACACAACAGCGGAGAAAGGGAACAAGTACTGAATTATATAAATAGGTAAATAACTTCCTTCAGTTCAACTATAACATCCAATGTGTAGAAAATTCAAAGCAAATGTCTTACTGATTCAACAGATAAATCAGTTTATTGCACAGATGAACCTCCCATATGTGTAGACATTTCACTAACTAGTAGCTTCTTCAGATCTGAGATGCCCAGGATGCCCAGTGGCGGTTGTTTCTAGAATTTAGAGAGAAGTGTACATTTTCTTAATCATAATTACACTAGATATAGTCATCTTTCAGGTAAGATGTATGTTCAAGTCCCAGTTACCAGAATCTGGTGTCACCTAGAGTTTGTGTCTTAGTTCTGCTACTGAGGCTTGTACCTGTGTGTGCTTTTACCAGAGTGCTTTCAGTTTATGGCCAGTCCCAGGTCATGTTGCAGTAGTCGTCAGTATACTACTGACCTCAATCCCCTGACACTAACTTTTTTGGAATAATATGTGATGCCAACAGATTGGAGTTAGGACACTAACTTTTTTGGAATAATATGTGATGCCAACAGATTGGAGTTAGGAGATGCTTTAGCCCTCTTAGTTACCAAGTCAAGTGGAAACCAGTGGCCTGATACCCACTGCTGTTGCTATAGCGCTTCTTTCATCCAGCAACCTTTGCCAGCAAAGTTTAAACATTCATCATCAGTGTCACTAATGAGCGTTATAAAACCATATATTTACAGCATTTGCAAACTGCCTAAAACTCGAGGATTATCAGCTGTCTTACCTTCTACTCTTTGGTTGTCTGCCTAGAGGTATATATAGCACAAGCAGTTTCGGTGAAGAGCAAACTCCCTGCTCTACTTTGAAAGGCCAGTAAAGCACCTGCTTTTTTACATTAATTCTATGAACCATATCCAATGGAGGTAATGTAATGTGAGAAAGTGTGTGAGGCTAAAACAAAGGCCATGGCTGGATTCCTTGCTTTTTTTTTTTTTTTGTTAAGAGATTGTAGATAATGTACAACTGTCCGAAGCTCAAACCCATATAAATCGCATTCTTAACTGGTTAGCAATGTTATATCCATTAGAAGGACACCATATGCATTCCAAGTCAAACAGTAAAATTCATTTTAATTTTCTTTTCATTTTTTATTTTCAAAACAGACTATAGAATGAAGCAGAAAAATGTAAAGAGGTAATTTAATTTTAGGTGATCTTTGCTCATCACTGTCTTTTGTTCAGATATGTGGACATTTCTAATGGTGACATTAACTCAAATACGTTTTTGAAAATAAATAAGGTACAACAGCTCTTTATGGTGATGGGTTGAGACGCTGGGTGAGTTCTAGACCAGTAGTTCAGAATCTGAAAGTAATGCAAGTCACTCGGCTAAAAATTTGAAAAGAGGGGACCCCACTGAGGAAGTTAAGGGTCATTTTCAGAATCCAGGTATTTTGACTACAAAATGTGCTGAAAATCTGGACTAAAGGGGTAACCCCTACATTACCTGATGTGTAGCCAAGTGGTTCACAGATGAGACACACTGTCAAAGTTGGTAAATTCAACTGTAGTGAAAGACCCGTCACCAGTGGTGTACCACAGGGTTCTGTGCTGGGCCCTTTACTGTTCGGAATTCATTTCTCAGAAGTCCAAACAAATTTGGACAACTTGTGGCTGACCAAGTTTGCTGACAATTGCAAATCTGCTAAGCCTTATTTTTCGAATAGTTTATGTACTGCACTCCCTAAAAGGAATGTTGTAAGAGACAATAGAGTTAAACCTGTTTTTGACATATACTAGTGATGTCAACGAGATATGTGGTATTATACATAGGAATTGGCCAGTTCTTACCGCTGATGAGAAGATAAGTGAGATTGCTGGCACTGAACCGAGGTTTTGTTTTAAGAATGGTTTATCTCTTAAAAGACGACTATACTATCGTCATGGTAAGAAGTCTATACATCTATCCAAAAGGAAGGGTACATACCCATGTCGTGGATGTGTATGGTCTGTTCTTTTATTTCTGACTCCAAAGTTTTTGTCCATCCAGCTGATGGTTTTATATTCACCCCCAGAATTTATGCAGATTGTCATACATGTAACCTTGTTTATTTGGCTGTTATGTGGGGAAGACTTGTAGGTCTTTGAGGGAACGTCTTTTGGAACATGTTGATATATAAGGAATAAAGATGTCACTAGTACCCTACATACCTCCCAACCGTACCAAATTACTCGTTTTTTACCGAGTTTTGGGGTCCAAATAATGGGTAGCCATGATTCCCAAGTGGCACCCCTTAATTTCCCGGCTTTTTTATTTATTTATTTTTTTTCAGCGTTTTTAGCTGATGTCATCACGTGCGCGATGACATCAGCTCCATGAACAGCCTGTCGGAATTGAGCTCCAGGGATGACATGCGAGCATTTCCAATTCCGGCTGCTCCAAGTCAGGACGACTCGAGCAGTTCTTTTTCTTCAGGTCCAGATTCGTTGCAGCAATCTATGGTTTAGTTGCAAGGGAGAACAGGGGAATTGTTTTATTTTTCATGTGGTGGTTCGTTTAATTTTTAATATTCAGAGTTCACTGGTCCAGGAAGGGAACTTCATGCTGCAAGGGATAACATCCATTAAGTTAAGGTTGCTGTTCAGGGCAGTGTGATTCATTCAAGCTTCAAGGGAGACTTGGTTCATTTTATTTATTTTATTTATATTCAGTATGCTGGTTCATTTTGTTTACGTGATTTGTTTTATTTATTCAATACGCTGTTTTATTTATTCAGTACGCTGGTCTTTGCTGCTGACTGTGGTTCGTTATCAAAGTATGCTGGTCCAGGAAGTGAGACATGGTTCATTTTTATTCAAAGTATGATGTGATACATTTGTATTTATTCAAAGTACGCTGCTGACTGTGGTTTGTATTTACAAGCTGCAAGGGAGATAAGGAGAATGTATGCTAAGCTACAAAGGGTGTGTGTGTGTGTGTGTGTGTGTGTGTGTGTGTGTGTGTGTGTGTGTGTGTGTGTGTGTGTGTGTGTGTATGTATATGTGTGTATGCATGTGAGTATATGTGTGTGTGTGTGTGTGTGTGTGTGTGGGGAGACGTGGTTCATTTTTATTTAAAGTATGATGTGATTCATTTGTATTTATTTAAAGTACGCTGCTGACTGTGGTTCGTTTTTACAAGCTGCAAGGGAAAAAGTCCATTAAGGAGAATATATGCTAAGCTACAAAGGGGGGTGTATGTGTGTAAAATGCCCCAGTTAAAATTTTAGACTTCATATTTTTCAGAAAATAGATGGTAACACAAACGTTTTATTCTAGCAATTTTCCAAGTTTATAAGATCAATATTTGAAATTTGTCTCTATTTTTGGGGCTGTATTCCCCCATTATTGGCTTTGTCCAGGTTTTTTGTGCTAAGAGGTTGAGAGCTATGGTGAGAACTGAATTCACTAAATGATAGTCATTTAAGTTTCAGCCTCCCTTTCTTTCAGGAAGCAGCTTATTTAGCATAGTGGTGTGTTGTTCTGACTGTAGTGCACATGGTCCTGGGTTCAAGATTTGGCAGTAAAACGCATGGTGGCAACACAACATTTTATTCTAGCAACTTTCCAAGATTATACAAGCAATGTTTAAAATGTGTCCCTGTTTTTTGGGCTTTTGTCCTCGCCAATAATTTTTGGCTTTTTTCAGATTTCTTGTGCTGCAAAGTTGAGAGATATAGTTGAGTGGATTTTACAAGGAGCTGAGAGTTTCAGGGGAAGAGAAGTTTAGTGCTGCTTATGCTGAGTCTGCTTGCATTGTTAATAGCATAACATGTTGAATACTTGCTTTTGATGCAGAGAGCTGTGGATTCTACTCCCACAGTATGTAGATGCATTGCTGATGATGTACTTTGTTGTACTTTTAATGGGTGTGGATGCCGCAGTCCTGTGAACTAGTAGTTATGAACCTATATCCGTTTGCCATCCATTCCTTATTGCAATATTACTAGCTTATAATTGTTTTAATGCAACGTAAGCAATTTATTCCTCAAGGGCAACATGTACTTTATTTGTAGATGAAACAATGAAATATAAAGTTGTTTTCTAGCAGCAACCTCTTCATTAGTTACCTTTACTTCTGCAGAGTTTGTGCATATTTACTGATACTGGTGAATTTGAGAAGTCTGAGTAGACTTTTATGATGGAAATGTTCTGAATTTGGCAGTTTTGTCATTATTGGTGCATGCATTTTGCTTCATTGTTTACTGGAAAAATGTTCAATAAATATAAAACACCCTGTAGAGTATTATACTAGGAATA
This sequence comes from Protopterus annectens, assembly GCF_019279795.1. Taxonomy (NCBI): domain Eukaryota; kingdom Metazoa; phylum Chordata; order Ceratodontiformes; family Protopteridae; genus Protopterus; species Protopterus annectens. Next base: position 159,631,855 of record NC_056746.1, on the reverse strand, counting down.
TAATTTAATACACTCAGGAAGGTGTATCAAATAGTACATGTATGTTTCGTGTGCAAGGAGCCTATGATTTGAAAACAGCCCAAAGTTAATCTTTATCTGCCACTGGCCAGATGTATTTTCTTTGAATATTGGTTTCAATGCTGTTTTAATGAATGCGAGTTTCAAGGGCAGAGGATGTTTAATGCAAAGTCTATTTTCATTGTGAGACTGCATTGCTTTGTTTAGCAGATGTCTATTTGTGTTTGTGCTGTAAAATGTAAAATAAAACTTTTAAATGAAATCCAAATCATCGTAGAAGTAAAGCAGTATGCACATTACAGTGTTTATGGTAAATGGGGCGAAATGGCCAAGTAATGGGACATTGGAATGTTTACAGCGGGGAGGGCTGTATATGGGGAGGCCCAATTTGACCATGAGTTTCTGAGGGGAGAAGGGCGGTAAATTCAAAGATAGCCCTGGGCGTCCCAAACTGTAGCTATGCCACTGATCAGAAGACCATGAAGAATGACTTTTGGATGTCCTAGCAAACTGTAATATTTTTTTGCTAAGATTAGAATACTGCCTACCATTAAATACCCTACTTTTACCATAAAACCCACATATTGCAAGTCACCGAAAACAAAATCCAAGTGTTCTTAATCTTCTCTCTTCCCAGTGAACATGATTGCTACACATTTAAAAGAAAACGGTTACCATTTACTATGAGGTCTGGGTCTCTGGGGCCATATTTTGGTTGTCTGTTCTTCGGTTTGCATTTGAAAGTTGATATCCCACAAGTCCATTGGAGAGGGCGGGGTTAAATAATTATGTATGCAAATTTTATATTAATCAGTGTACAGATTTGTACCTATTTTCACGGGCCTTTGTCCAGATTTTTCATGTTTCCAGGTTGAGAGGTATGGCGCCCTATATAGACATGTGGCAGATTTTAAAGATCATAGTTTCAGTTTTTTAGTATTGCAAAATTTGAAGAATAGCAGAGGAGGTGATTTAAATAATAAGGTTGAGAAGGTTGAGAATAAGTGGATTATTATCTTATAAGCACATAGGTTTCCTGGCCTGAATGGTAATATTTCTTTAAAACCTCTACTGAAAGATCGTAAATTGCCACATTAATTGTGTAATGATTTAGAAGTAAATGAATTTTACTGTTTAATGGTTTTACTCTGCAGTGTATTTTGTCTGATGAAGTGCCTGTTTCTGAGCATGAAAGTGCTTATAATAAATTACTTTATTGTTATCATCTCAGCCGTGCTTGGTTTCTGGTCTATGTATGTATATATATATATATATATATATATATATATATATATATATATATATATATATATTTTTTTCTAAGTTTACTCAGGTTGATATCAGTCTGAACTTTGACCACCATGTCTCCACAGTAGTAAGGAAATTCATCTATGTGGCACATCTTATAAGTAAAGGCATCACATCTGGATGTAAGGATGTTATAATTCCATTACGGTGCTCCCTTTTGCATGTACCTCACCAGACACCTGCAACAGCTGGAGAGACCACAGAGGTTTCTAATAAACAAGTTACAGGGTAGACAAAACATGTCTTACATGGAAAGACTATAAGCCCCGTCACTGTATTTGGTCTCCTACAAGTTGCTAAGGGGTGATCTGTGCCTGCCTTACAGGGCAGTCTCTGACCTGGTCCTGATGAAAATGCTACACATTCATAAATCAAACTGTATGAGAGTCACCTGCTCCAGGGATCCTATAGTAGCCTCCGACATGAACAGGTCATGCTGGAGAGACGGACACATCTCCCAGAGACTGACACTTCTCTGGAACAAGCTTCTAAGTTGTGCAACAGAGCCCCTCCATGACCCTCTTCAAATGCAATCTAGATCAATGGATGGGTAACTGCAAATTCACTCCTGGGTGGCCCATGTCCCTACTGGACGGAGGAAGTCTGTATTAACTACCATACACCTTTACCTCTGCGAACTTCACATGCCAAACAAATGACAATTGGGGTGACTCTGGTTAAATATGGCTAGGCTTGTAAGGGCTCTAGGGCTGTTAGTCTAGTAACCTTCTATGAACCTATAAAAGTTTCCTGCCATGTCCTGTAATCTAGACCTTTGTTTTAGCGTAACAGACTTTTATATTACAGCACCTGAGGAGAGACATTGACAAGAGTTAACAGAAAGATATATGCTGGGGACAGAATACCTTTGTCAATATCCATGTCCCTTGCGACTTCTGCATTCTAACCCCAGGACTGCACTATAAGTGAAATGTATGATTGTTTTGTTAGCAGTTCATCACTTCCATCGCTTTGTAGCTTCACAGTGTCTGATCACGCTGTTTGAAAAATCCTAAACGTATCCCAGTGGCCTGCTACTGGCTATAAACAGAATGTCCACGATATAGATCCTGTCCCATGCAAGTTCCTACATTGCAGTGTTTTGCATTCAGATGCATTGTATATAGTTTCTTGAATGCATGGCCCACTGGTGAATTATATGTTGAGGGTGTTTTGTTTTTTGTGAATTTGTCACAAGTACATTTTGCATATCAATTTGTTCTGCTGCATCTTACAGCTTAATTAGAACAACTGCCTATCCATTGTAGAAAATTGGACTGGGTTATTTGAACCAGTACAAAGTCATTATGAATTTACAGTAGGCAGGTATGCATACCTATATTTGTGTTTCTGATCAGTCATTATTTTAGCAGTGTGAGTGAAGTGTCTCCTTGGCTCGATTAAACTAATAAAGTACGTTGTGTAATTGCCAGTCATAAACAGTAATGCACTCAAGTAGCATTGCCCAAGTCAATGATTTGTAAATTTTGAGTTAAATCTGCTGGTTCAAGTGATATATCTGTTTTGTCATCTTCAGCCATCTAGGTGTCAAGAGTAGCAAAGTTGTGCAGCACTGTGGTGGGATGTCTGTTTATGGTTAGTGCTTGTTTTTTTGCATTTGTAGTGTATATAGAAGCCTTTATCTGGTAAAAAGATGTATGACAATTTTTAACACTCCTAATAATCTCTGTACCCCCCCGCCCGCCCGAAAGAATATGTTGTTGAATGTGAATAAGAGTAACTGAGTTAAATGAAACCATATCTGGAGACTTTCTCTTTTTGATATTAACCTGAAATAGATCTGTTGGTTTGCTGACAATGTGCAATCACAGATGGTGGGAAGGAGGAGGGCTTTTTATGTATTTGTACTTGCAGTGCGTTATGTAGTTGAACAGGAAAGGTATTTGAATTTCTTTCTTTCCATTTTCTTATTCAAGAAGATGAAAAGGAGTGGAAGGGGCCTTTCTACTTCATTCAAGGAGCAGATCCACAGTTTGGTCTAATGAAATCATGGGCTGTCGGTGACTGTGAAAATGGAGGCGATGACTGGGAGGAAGAAATCCAGCTGACCAAGCAGGCAGTACAAGCTGTAAATGCCCTAAAACCCAGACCCAAGTTCTTTGTACTCTGTGGAGATCTTATCCATGCCATGCCAGGTAAAACCTGCTGTAATTATTTTTTTTTAATGCTCAAAATTTGTATTTCCAAGTGGTATCTGTGCTTTGCATTTTTTCATTTTCATACATATGTGTGCTATAAAATATGACACACCAGCGAGTCAGAAATGAGCTATAAGTCGCTATCTCTTAAGGCAAATGCAGTCCTTGTTGACCTTTAGGACGTAGTGTGCTATGCATGCTCTGCTCAGTGGATGTAATATTCTCAGGCTACACTTACACCTCTCCCTTCCTATGATACTCTGCATAAATTTCCATTTTCCAGTTTATTCATACCACTGAACTCATTCCGTTGGGTTGCAATGCATTTAGATTCTGTTTTTAAGATTGTTCCTTTTCCAGTCTGGTGTTGAGAGTAGGTAGGCAACTGTGTCATTGGGCATTTTGTTGTAATTTAAGAATTTGGTTCTCAGTTGAAAGCACTTTCTACAGTAAGGGGATTCCCACCCTTCATATGGGCTGAGATTGATTAATTGATTTTGATCTTCGATGGTTCAGCATCATCTTTTCCTTAGGGTTTTGGGCCCACTTTAGCCATCACAACTTGTACATGTAACTGTGATTGCAGCAAAGGGAGGTACTCATGCTGCCAAATACAGTTAGTGTGTGTTTTGTCCAGGTCCTCAGCATGAGTTAGAAACTTGTGCTCTCTGTGCAGATTTAACTTTATGGAACTACTTTATTACTTTATTTGTATTATAACTACTTTATGGAAGTAAAGGGAGCAGATTCACACCTGTGTTTGAGATTTACACTGAAGGTGCATGTTTCTGCCCCAGTCAGGATATCCTTCCGTCTGGCCCAGTTAATTTCCAAGGGAATATCTTCAAAATCCAAATATGTCATCCTACCAAGGTACTCTTCCCTTATCAGACACGTCATTAAAGGCAGTGGCCCCTTTGGTATGTACAAATCCAAGCATATTGCTCAACTTGAAAGGTCCCACAGATTTCTAACCAAGAAAGTTAAAGGTCTTAAATCCTTCGACTACAGAAATATGTGGCACAAATCTCCTTGTACTCAGTAACCTAGAGGTTGCTGAGCTGTGACCCGTGTCTCACTTTTCAATCCATGAAAGGCCCAGTCCTATTTGACCTCCTATTTCTTCTCAAAACCAGTGGCTGTACAAAATCTTTGCCCTGTGGAGTTACAAACTAGCTGGAAGGATAGATTCCTAACTCAGTGTATTCCTAATCTGTAGAATAAGTTGCCACTACAGCTCCAAAGGAAGTACTGCTTTGGCTACCTTCAAGGTTAGTCTTGATGACTGGATGATTAGACACAAGTTTACACAATGTTATCACAAAGGCCCTGCTTTAATTGGGATGTGAACATTATTAAGTGCTTGAAAAGGGTGGCAAGAACTTTGTCTGCTTAAAGTTGTATATGGTAAGGCAACTTATGGTCCCTGTGATCTCTTGCCTAGTATGATTTTCTTCGTGTTTCACTGTTGCAGTCATTACATTTGGGTAATCTGCTGGCAGGTTGCCCTCAGTCGGCCTGAATATCAACATCTTGGGTCCTGCGTCGGTTGCTGTCTCCTCTTCCATGACGTCAGGTCGTCAGGGGTATAAAACATGCAGCCGACGCCATTTGATTCAGTCTTTTCTTGCCGCACGGTGCCCGAAGCAGAAGCAGTTCGCAAGTGCCGGTCGTCCGACTCCTGAAATTTTCATATTCGAGTTTCAGAACCAAAGTCTTCAAACTAAAGCTAAGTACCCCGTTGAGGAAACTTTTTCTTGCTCCTTACCGATGTCAGTAAAAGTTAATAATTGCATTACTTGTGGGAAGCAAATACCTCATAAGGATTTTCATTTGTACTGTATTCCTTGCCTAGGCCCAGATCACAATGTGCCTTGCTGTCGGTTTTGTGCTAGATTTAACCAACGCACTATTAAGCATCGGTATATTTTTGCTTCTAAATATTTTGGTTCAAGATTTAATTATCCTGAAATGTCATCGGTTAGCAATCCAACTACCGGAGTTCACAAAAAATGCAAAGAAAAAGACCGAGATAGACCGTCGAGGTCCAAAACTGACGACGAAGCTTCTCCTAAGCCAGTCGTCAGCTCGCCGGGTACTCAGTGAGGCACTTTCGCAGCCCCTGATACCCTCTACTTTTGAGTTGCAGGCCTCTACCAAGACCCATTCGGAGTCCGGTATGCCGTGAGTATCTGAGTATTGAACCCGCGGATGTCTCTCCCTTGGATGGGTCCGGAGCCGCTGAGCAGGCACCGGCTTCTGAGGGTGTTTTCAAGCCTCCGGCGCCAGCAAAAAAACAAGGTCAAAAACAACTTCTATGCCTAAAAAACCGACGCATGAGCCACGTTGATCAGGAGTTCCCAACCCTCCCCCACTAAGAGGCCTAGGCAAGGCATTGATTATGAATCTTCAGATCAGGTTTCCATTTCTTCTAATTCCTCTTCTGATCAGGAGTTTTCTATTCCACCCTATGAGGATTCTGATGCAGAGGAATCCATCCCATCTGCATCTCCTCCTGAGGATTACTCTTTTGGAGAGACTTTGCATACTTTTAAGGGAACATTTTCACTGGGAGAGTCAGGACTTCTCTGAATCAAAAAAGAGGCTTAGGGATTTCCTTCTTCCTCAGCATAGGCCTTTGGCAATTCCTCCTGTATTAGACATTGTGGATGATGTGTTCTCGGAATCAAGCATGGCTCCTGATTCCCCGCCTCCGGCTCCTAGTAAGCCAGACAGATATTACAGGGTTCCTGACTCCCACAAGTTTCTTTTCAAAAATCCTGCTGCTGATCGTGAGACTATTTCTCAGGGTCCCAAAGATGTAAAGGCCTCTACAGCCAAAAATCCTACTCCTTCTGATAGAGATTCCACGGCGCTGGATAGATGGGGTAAGAAGGTTTATACGTCTGCAACCTTGGAAATCAGGGCTTTAAACTGCCAGTTTCATATGCTTAAATATCAACAATATGTTATGGGCTTACTGAAACAGAAAATTATGTTGGTTTATGATTGTGTGGAAAATAAGAGTTACAGGAATTATTGCATTCAGCAGAACAAGTTGGAAAGCATACTTTGCAATGTGGTTTTGATTCCTTGGAGGCCTCTTGTAGGGCCGCCGTTACTGGATCTGTGATTAGAAGGCATGCCTGGCTCAAGGAGCAAAATCTGCCTGATCATGTCAAAGCTAAATTGTTGGATGCTCCTTTGCAGCATGATACTCTGTTTGGTAATAAGGCAGAAGAGGTTTTAAAGAAAATGGAAGACAAAGCTAAATCTATGCAAACTGTAAAAGATTTCTTGCAAGTGCAGTCACCCAGGTTCAGTAGGCACTGGCCTACTAAAAATTGGTCCTTTCCTGTGTCCAACAGAGCCACTCAGGACAAATACAGGCGCTGAAAAGGCTCCAGATACCAATCACAGGGTTCATACAGGTCAAAGCAATGGGGTGCCTCCACCTCCAAATCTGGAAGAAACAAAGCACAGCCCTACAGTAAGCAGTCTCAATGACTTTCCTCTACCATCACCAAGCACTTATCTTTTGGCAGCCCCCTTGGGGGGAAAACTAGCACTTCATGTTCAAAATTGGCAGTTAATTACCCAGGTCAAGTGGGTATTAAACATAGTATCCCAGGCGTACAGATTTAATTTCCATACTTTGCCAATTCCAAACGGATGTCCAGATCTGCCACAAAACCAGTGGGCAGAGGCCCAGAAACAAGTCATGGCCCTCGTGGATATGGGGGCTATTCAGCCGGTACCAGAAAAGGAAAAAGGACAAGGTTTTTATTCAAGACTTATCCTGGTACCCAGAAAAGACCATTCATGGCATCCAATTCTGGACTTATCGATTTTGAACACGTTCCTGGACATTGCAAAATTCAAAATGCTGACTTTACAACAGCTACTGCCTATGAAAGGCAGGAATGCTTGGTTAGTAACTCTATACTTAAAGAGGCATACCTGCATATCCCAATAAGGGAATCATGCAGAAGATATCTCCTCTTCAAAGCAGGTATTTTGCATTACCAATTCTCTGCACTGCCCTTTGGCTTATCTACTGCGCCCAGGGTCTTTACAGAGTGCCTGGCACCAGTAATCGCATTCTGCAGACAAAGAAGCATTCAAATGTACCCTTATCTGGACGACGGTCTCATTCAAGCAGAGGACAAGGACACTCTTCAACACCTGGCGTTTGTAAAAAGGCTTCTAGCATGCCTAGGGTACACCATAAACGAAAAGAAATCACAACTGGTACCCTCAAATAATTACATTCCTGGGTGCAAGCTTGAATACAACTGCCCAGATGGCTTACCTCACGCCTGACAAAGGCAACTGTCAACATACTTCAAACAAATGGCAACAAAAATCCAGTTATCTGCAAGACAAATTCTGCAGGCTTTGGGGTTCATGGCATCCTGCATTCTACTAATTCCATATGCGGGACTGCATATGAGGAAACTTCAATGGTACCTAAAAAGTTTATGGAGTCAATATTGTCACAGTCTGGAAACAATGATTCCTCTCATTCCCTGCCTACAACAGGAGTTTCTTTGGTGGGCAGAGACATGTCACCAAAACAAGGGACTGTCATTCACTCTACCCCCTTCCACCCAAACCCTAACTACAGATGCATCAGACTATGCTTGGGGGGCCCACCTGGCAGGGAGATGCATTTAGGGCAAATGGAGGCCAAACCAAATGCATCTACATATCAACCAGAAAGAGATGCTAGCTGTTCAGAATGCTCTGACAGCCTTCAAAGACTTACTTCATCCAGGACAACTACTGATAAAGACGGACAACACCACAATTATGTAGTACATAAACAAGCAGGGGGGTACACATTCCTACCTCCTTTGCAGACTAGCCATGGCCTTGTGGAACACAGCCTTGACTTACCAAATACATCTTCAAGCTCAATTCCTGCCAGGAAAGCAAAATACTCTGGCAGACGACCGAAGCAGAATTCTTATGGACCCGCGTGAATGGAAACTGGATCCACAAATCTTCAGCATGTTAACACAGAAATGGGGGAGTCCAGGCATAGATCTATTTGCCTCTCCCCAAAATTATCAGTTGGACAAATTCTGCACAAGAACTCATCACAAAAAAGCATGGAAAGTGGATGCAGTATCCTTCAGCTGGAAAAACCTATCCTTCTATGCCTTTCCCCCTCTGCCTCTACTCTCCAAGGTCTTACTAAAAGTCAGACAGGAAAAACCAAAAATGATCTTAATTGCTTGGGACTGGCCTCGCCAGCACTGGTACCCACTTCTAAGGAATATCTCTCACCTTCCTCCATGGTACCTGCCTCAAATACCTCATCTACTGTCTCAGCAGAACTATCAAATTCTGCACACTCAGCTCCAAACTCTGAATCTTGCAGCATGGCTAATCAACTAATTATTCAAAAACACTTCTCAGTAAATTTGTGATGGATGTCATTTTGGAAGCCAGAAGGCCTAGTACTAGAAAATCTTATGCTGATAAATGGAAGAGATTCTGTGCTTGGAACCAAGCACAAGGAATAGACACCGCACAACCCAATATTCCTCGGATTTTACAATATTTGACTGAGATGCTTGACAAGGGCCTATCTTTTTCTTCAATAAAAATCCATGCCTCTGCCATCTCGGCTGATTACAACACAGAGCCTCCCCTCTTTTCCCATCCTCTGCTTAAACAGTATCTTAGAGGCCAAAATGTAAGGCCTCCCAGAAGATCACCAACTCCTGCATGGGACCTCAGTTTTGTGCTGGAAAAACTCACCCTGCCTCCTTTTGAACCAGCAGCTACTGCGGATATACAATTTCTATCTTGGAAAACAGCTTTTCTCTTGGCAGTCACTTCAGCAAGAAGGGTTTCAGAACTACAGGCTCTCATGGCAATGGAGCTTTTTATTACATTTTACCCAGACAGGGTGTCCCTCAGGACAAATCCTTCTTTTATGCCTAAGGTGGTATCCAGTGTGGCTCTTAACCAGACCATTCACCTGCCAACATTTTACGCAAATCCGCAGAACAAGGGGGAGCGGATTCTGCATTCATTGGATGTACACAGACAACTAAGATTCTACTTAAACAGGACCAAATCTCTAAGAACGTCTGAGCAACTACTTGTAGCATTTGCTGCAGGGTCAGAGGGGAAGGCTATATCAAAGCAGACTATTTCTAAGTGGATAAGCCACTGCATTTGTTTCTGGTATTTGCACCATGGTAAACCTGTGCCCAAGGGAATCTGATCACATTCCACCAGGGCTGCCTCTACTTCAGCAGCTTTTCTCAGAGGGGTCCCAACAAAAGACATTCTAGAAGCTGCAACTTGGAGCTCTGTTCATACCTTCACAAAGCATTATCATTTACCTCTCTTCTCCAAATCCAGGACAGGCTTTGCCACTGCAGTCCTGCAGGGCCTTATAGCTGCTCCTAATGCTGTTTAGTTCCATCCTCCCACCCAGAGCTTTGGGATTCTACCCAAATGTAATGACTGCAACAGTGAAACACGAAGAACATAGTACAGTCGTGTACACTTACCATAAATGTAGATGTTCGAGTGTATTCACTTACCCACCCTCCATCCCCCTTTCTATATCTCTTCTTTCCTTCACTATACTCAAAAGCCTTTGTGGTGTATTTGCTTTTAGTTGAAGGTAAAGTTTATGTTTCTAAAAGTGCATTTATGTATTTACTGTTTATTTATATATATATATTTTTGCCCCCCCATTTTGGGGGCACCTGACATCTGGGGCAAGAAAAACTGAATAAAATGGCATCGGCTGCATGTTTTATACCCCTGATGACCTGACGTCATGGAAGAGGAGACAGCAACCGCCGCAGGACCCAAGACTTTGATAGTCAGGCCGACTGAGGGCAACCTGCCAGCAGATTACCCAAATGTAATGACTACAACAGTGAATACACTCTAACATCTACATTTATGGTAAGTGTACACAACTGTACTTTCCTGTTTCTCTAATAATTTAAAGTCTCTGAAAAACCCTCTTCCCACAGCCCCTAGTTCTGTTAATTCCACAGACTGTCAGAGTGGGCCTTGTTCTTCCATCTCTTTTTTTTTTTCCTCCAGTAAAGGAAATTCAAGGGTCTTCTAGTTTAATAAGCTTATGTCTAGCAAACAGTGTGCCTTTAAGGCCAAATGTGATAAATTAGTTAAAATCAGCCAAGCCTTTGTCTACAAGAAGAGGTATACAGAGTTCTTTGATGGAGGATCTCCCTTCTATTTCAAATGACTCTTGTAGTTGTGGGAGAGCTCTGTATCAAGAAAGGAATCTTCTGTGTTTTCTGTTCACACTCTAGATGTTATGAAACTTATGTTTTTCTCCTTCAGTTTGACAGCTTCCTTAACTAATGGATGTTCTTCGTGTTTCACTGTTGCAGTCATCACATTTTGGTTCTCTGCTTGCAGTAGTCCTCAGTCGGCCTGATTGTCAAAGTCTTGGGTCCTGCATCGGTTGCTGTCTCATCTTCCATTACGTCAGGTAGTCAGGGGTATAAAGCATGCAGCCGACGCCATTACATCAATCTTTCTTGCTGTGCTGTGCCTGAAGCAGAAGCAGTTCACAAGTGTTGGTCGGCCGACTCCTGAAATTTTAGTTTTCGAGTTTCAGATCCAAAGTCTTAAACTAAGCTAAGTACCCCATTGGGGAACCTTTATCTTGCTCTAAACTGATGCCAGTAAAAGTTAACAATTGTATTTCTTGTGGAAAGCAAATACCTCATAAATATTTTCATTCGTACTGCATTCCTTGCTTAAGCCCAGACCACGACATACCTCACGGTCGGGTTTTGTGCCTTATTCAAACCTCGTACTATTCGTCGTCTGTTCATTTACGCATCTAAATATTTTGGTACTCTGTTCAGTTATCCAGAAATGGCTTCGGTAAGCCACCCAACTACAGACATTCCAGAAAAATGCAAAGATAGGCAGAGACAGACCGCATGGGTCCAAAGCTGCTGACGACACTTCTCCTAAGCTAGTCGCCAGTTCGCCGGTACTCAGTGAGGCACTTTCGCAGCCCCTGATACCCCCTACTTCAGATTCCCATGCCTCTACTGAGACCCATTCAGATTCTGGTATGCTGTGAGATGCTTCTTCGACTGTGGAACCTGCGGATGTCTCTACCTTGGATGGGTCCGGAGCCGCTGTGCAGGCACCGGCTTCTGAGGGTGTATTCAGGCCTACTGACTTGCATATTAAACCGACGCCATCTTTTTCTTCAAGGCCTAAAACTCGATCCATGCCTAGAAAACTGATGCCCAGACCGCATGGTCATGCCCCTATGCCTAAAAAACAAATGATAAGAATGGCTGAAGACCTTCTTACTCTAATCAGGGGAAGCCACCCTTCCCCCTCTAAGAGACCTAGAACTGATTTTCGTTCTAATTCTTCTGATCAGGACTCTGAAATTTCTGTTTTCTCTGATGACCAGGATTTGCCCTTATCTACCTATGAGGATTCTGATGCAGAGGACTCCATTCCCTCTGCTTCCCTTCCAGAGGATTTCTCTTTTGGTGAAACCTTGCATACTCTTAGGAAGCATTTTCGCTGGGAAAGCCAGGATTACTCTGATTCCAAAAAGAGGCTTAGGGAATTCTTACTCCTGCCTCAACACAGGCCTTTAGCTATCCCTCCTGTACTGGACATTGTAGATGATTCCTTCTCGGAATCTAGCCTGGCCCTTGACTTTTTACCTCCTGCTCCCAGAAAACCTGATAGGTATTAAAGGGTACCTTACTCTCACAAGGTCCTCTTTAAAATCCTACTGTGCATCCTGAGACGATTTCACAGGGACCCAAGGGCATTAAGGCTACTACTGCCAAAAATCCTACCCCCTCTGATAGAGATTTCAGGGCACTGGATAGATGGGGTAAGAAGGTATACACTTCTGCAACCTTGGCCATTAGGGCTTTAAACTGCCAGTTTCATATGTTAAAGTATCAACAGAATATTGCTGGATTGCTTAAACAGAAAATGATGTTGATTCCTTACTGTGCTGAAAATATTTACAGGATTTAATGCATTCTGTTGAACAAATTGGAAAACATACTTTGCAGTATGGTTTTGATTCATTAGAGGCATCTTGCAGGGCTGCTGTCACTGGGTCTGTACTTAGAAGGCATGCTTGGCTTAAGGAGCAATCTTTGCCAGATCGTGTTAAAGCTAAATTACTGGATGCTCCCTTAAACCAAGACCACCTGTTTGCTTGCAAAGCAGAAGTAGTACTTAAAAAGATGGAGGAAAAAGCTAAAGCTACGCAAACTGTTAAAGATTTCCTGCAAGTACAGACTCCCAGATTTAGTAGGCATTGGCCCTCTAAGAATTGGTCCTTTCCTGCCTCTTCCAGGCCTTCAGTCCAAACCCAGAACCAGCAGAACCCCCAGGCTTCAGTCCCAAGGTACCCACAAGCCAAAGCAGTGGGGGCTCCCACCTCCAAAGCAGGGAGTAGTAAGACCCCCCCCATGATAAACTGTCTCAATGACTTAACTTTAAACCTTCCAAGCCCTGCTCAACTGACTGTTCCTTTTGGGGGAAAGATTGCCCTGCATGCAGAAAATTGGGAACGCATTACCCAGGACAAATGGGTTTTAACTATAGTTTCCCAAGGATACAGATTCCACTTCCACTCCTTACCAACCCCAAACAGTTGGCCAGACCTACCTCCAAATCAGTGGGCAGAGGCTCAAAAGCAAGTTCTCTCTTTTTTAAGCATCAGGGCTATTCAACCTGTCCCAGAAGAAGAATGGGGACAAGGTTTCTACTCACGACTTTTCCTGGTGACCAGAAAAGACAATTCCTGGCGTCCTATCCTAGACCTGTCTATCCTAAACACATTTTTGGTAATCCCAAAATTCAAGATGCTAACTCTTCATCAGCTGCTTCCCATGCTAGGCAAAGATGCCTGGTTGGCAACACTGGATTTAAAGGAAGCCTACCTGCACATCCCAACAAGGGAATCTTGCAGAAGATACCTATGCTTCAAAGCAGGCTACATGCACTATTATTTCTCTGCACTGCCCTTTGGCTTATCTACTGTGCCCAGGGTATTCACAAAGTGCCTAGCTCCAGTCATTGCATTTTGCAGGCAAAGAAGTATTCAAATATACCCATACCTGGACGATTGTCTTATTAAGGAGAAAGCCAGGACAGACTATTAAATCATCTGGCATTTGTAAAGAAATTGCCAAGGTCTTTGGGGTACACCATAAATGAAAAGAAATCACATCTTGTTTCTGCCAACAAATTGTATTCCTGGGAGCAAGCTTGAATACAACTTCCCAGATGGCCTACCTTACGCCAGAGAAACAAATTCAATTGACAGTCTACTTCAAACTGCTGGCCACCAAGACCCAGCTATCTGCAAGGAAAATACTGCAAGCCCTGGGGTTCATGGCCTCTTGCATTCTATTAATTCCATATGCAAGACTGCATATGAGGAAACTACAATGGTATCTAAAAAGCCTATGGTGTCAACATTCTCAGGATCTAGAATCAATGATTCCTATCATACCTTGTCTAGTGATAGAGTTCCTTTGGTGGGCAGAGGCCTGCCACCAAAACAAGGGACTGCCATTTACTCTACCATCTGCCGCCCAAACCCTAACAACAAACGCATCAGACTATGCATGGGGGGCTCACTTGGCAGGGCAGTGCATTCAAGGCAAATGGAACCCAAATCAAATACACTTGCATATCAGTCAAAAAGAAATGTTAGCTGTACAGAATTCTCTGACAGCCTTCAAGGACCACATTCCTCCAGGACAATTATTGGTAAAGACGGACAACACCACTGTTATGTGGTACATAAACAAGCAGGGGGGAACCCACACATACCCTCTCTGCAAACTAGCCATGGCTCTGTGGAACACAGCCTTCAGCTACAGAGTGCACCTACAGGCTCAATTCCTGCCAGGAAAGCTAAAAACACTGGCAGACGACCTAAGCAGAAATCTCATGGACCCACACGAGTGGAAACTGGAACCAAAGATATTCAACATGTTGAGAAACAAATGGGGGAGCCCAGTGATAGACCTGTTTGCCTCCCCCCAGAACTACCAATTGGAAAAATTCTGCACAAGGACTCCCCACAAACAAGCTTGGAAAGTGGATGCCCTGTCCTTCACCTGGAAAAACCGATCAGTTTATGCCTTTCCCCCTCTGCCTCTCCTCTCCAAGGTACTGCTAAAGATCAAACAGGACAAACCAAGGACAATGCTGATTGCACCAGACTGGCCACGCCAACACTGGTACCCCCTCTTGCACAGGGTGTCACTGCTGGCACCGTGGCACCTGCCTCAGACCCCTGCCCTGCTGTCCCAGCAGGGGGGCCAGATTCTGCACCCACAACTTCAAACACTGAACCTGGCAGCCTGGCTAATTACCTGATCTCTCCATTACCATCCCTCAGTAAGCAAGTGATGGATGTCATCCTGGAGGCAAGGAGGCCTAGTACTAGAAACTCCTATGCTGAAAAATGGAAAAGATTCTGTTCCTGGAGCCAAACTCAGGGGATGAGCACAGCAGCTCCCAATTTACCCCATATTCTTCAATACTTAACTGAGATGCTTCACAAGGGCCTTTCCTTTTCCTCCATCAAAATTCATGCCTCAGCCATTTCATCTCATTACAACACAGAACCACCCCTCTTTTCTCATTCACTGTTGAAGCAATTCCTCACAGGGGCCAAAAACTTAAGACCACCCAGGAGAGCCCCTACTCCAGCCTGGTACCTTAACTTTGTATTGGAAAATCTCACTCTACCTCCTTTTGAGCCAGCTGCAAATGCAGAGTTTAAATTCCTTTCTTGGAAAACAGCCTTCCTTCCGGCCATCACTTCAGCAAGAAAAGTGTCTGAATTCTAGGCCCTCGTGACAGTGGAGCCTTTCATCATCTTTCATGCTTACAGGGTGTCCCTTAGGACCAATCCCTCCTTCATGCCCAAGGTGGTATCCAGTGTGGTCCATAATCAGTCCATTCATTTGCCAACCTTCTTTTCTAATCCACAGAACAAAGGAGAACAAATACTGCACTCCTTAGATGTGCACAAACAACGTAGATTTTACTTGGACAGGACTAAACCTCTCAGGAAATCTGAACAGCTGCTGGTTGCATTTGCTGTAGTGCAGAGGGGAAGGCCATTTCAAAGCAAACCATTTCTAAGTGGATAGGCCATTGCATTCATTTCTGCTATAAGCATCATGGAAAACCTACCCCAGAGGGGATAAGACCACATTCAACCAGGGCTGCATCTACCTCTACAGCCTTTCTCAGAGGTATCCCTACCTGGAGTTCTGTACATACCTTCACCAAGAATTACCACTTGCAAATTTATTTCTAAATCCAGAGCTTTATTTGCCACTGCAGTCTTGCAGGGCCTTATAGCTGGTCCTAATGCTAGCTAATTACCTCCTCCCATCCTTAGCTTTGGGAATCTACCCAAATGTGATGACTGCAACAGTGAAACACGAAGAACATAGTACAGTTGTGTACACTTAACATAAATGTAGATGTTCAGGTGTATTCACTGTTGCAGTCCTGGTTACCCTCCCTCCAGCGCCTGACTTCTATTGACTTTACCTGTATTCTTGTTTACTATGCTTAAAGTTTTTTGGTGTATTTGCTTTTTTGTTGGAGGTGTAACCTTGTATATAATTGCTTCCCATTATGGGGGCACCTGACATCTGGGGCAAGAAAAACTGATGTAATGGCGTCGGCTGCATGCTTTATACCTCTGACTACCTGACGTCATGGAAGATGAGACAGCAACCAACGCAGGACCCAAGACTTTGATAATCAGGCCGACTGAGGGCTACTGCAAGCAGATAACCCAAATATGATGACTGCAACAGTGAATACACTCGAACATCTACATTTATGGTAAGTGTACACAACGGTACTTTTTTGAGTATGCTGAGTTAGCCAGGGTGATTGTGAGACTTTAGCAAAGAGACAATTTCAGTTCCTTCCCTCTTTCTCAGTCCTGTAAGAGGTTTAAATGTGATTGTGAGTGCTCCGTTCCTTTCAGCACTATTTGAACTGCTCCAGTCCTTGTGCTTTGCTCTTCAGATGCCAGAATGTGATTCTCTACACTCATGCATTCTTCCTTTTGGATGGGCAGTGCCACTTCCCTGAATTCGTGTTGTTATTTGGTGGTTCTGCATTGACCTTCCTTCTATAGGCTTGTCAGTCTGCATCAACTTTGGCTTTGTTTCTTCAGCACCCTCGCCAGTGCTTACTCAGCCCAACTGGGCATGTGTTATGGTCATGATTATTTCACCCAGCGTTGGGTAGAATAATGTTGCTAAGGCCAGAGCAGGTTACCCAAACTGAGACAAATTTAATGGTCCAGTGTCTACTACCCTGACATTAGCTACTGCAATGCCAGTGGATCCAGCATGTGCAGGAACATTTAGGACCTATGCACCTACAGACTTTGGGGTTGAATAAGTGGCCTACAGTCCCTGGTCTTCAGGCACCCTTAAAGTTTTTTTTTTCCCAACATATATTAAAAGCTCCCTGTGGCACCTACAAAAAAAAAAAGATAATTCTCTTAAGGAATGGACCCCCATTTCCAAGTCAGTATATGATTAAAGTTTAAGCAGGTCAGAAGGCCACATGTGAAAATAAAAGTTGTATTTACATATTTTCTGGTGTCTTTGGAGTGTGGTTCTTCGAGACCTTCTGAACTGCTTAGATTTTGTTCTTGTTTAAGTGTTGAAGGCTGTTTCCCTAATCTCGTACTGGTATATGATTAAAGTTCATGAAAGTAGTATCGCTTCAGTCTCTGATGTTAGCCAAAAGTGCTCTTCGTGGCACCTGCGGTATGCCCAGAACTGACTCCTCCTGTAATCCATATAGAGTTACTTGTATCGGTAGCATATCTAAATGCGACTGTAAATTCTTTACTACTATTGGTAACTGTCTGTGTATCTTACTAACACATGTTCTCGTTTCTGTCAACAAATCCTGGTATTTTCTGACTTGTATGTACGTAAGACAGTGTAATCACTGGGTATAGCAGTTTTAATTATCAATGCTACTTTTGTCATTTTTTCCCCCCTGGACTAATATATCTGGTTTTCTTGCATCTGTTTTTTGAAGTATCGGTAATTGGTGATCCCATGTGATATAAAATTCTTCACTATCTACAATGCTTTGTGGTTCACGTTTCCATTGCTTCTCAACTGCTTCTATATAGTGTTTGCACAATCCACATTGCAACAATCGTGCCATATTATTGTGCCCTTCAGTACACAGACCCTGTACTACAAGTGTATCACACTCCGCAACAAGATATGTGACTGTTTCTAGTTTGTTTTTTACAGAACCTGCATTTGCCTGCTTCTCCCACATGTTCAACGGACTCTGTAAACCAACGTATACATTGTCTACTGTCCTGGGCCATGACGATCAACCTTTTATCTTTTCGTTTCAGTTCGCCTCTCCTTAACCACTCTGATTGACATGAGGTTGTTCTAGGAGACCTCTGTACTTGCCACAGTATTTATGCCTTTTCCATATTTCTTGCCTTCTGATTTGATCCTTCTCTTTATATTCTTTATTTTGTTTTTTGGCACATTCGGTTGCTGCCTGATTTTTGTCTACTTCTGGTTTGATGTTCATTCCTGCTTGATACGGAAAAGCTCTGCTAAACTAAGCAGGGAAGTCATCTTAGCCTGCTTCTCATCAAGTTTTCAAACTTTCATTATGTTTGGATCTGGTGAGGTCATCAGATATGTGTGCAGTCCAATGAATTGGTAGAGGTACTTCAGTTCGAGAAGGCGCCTGTCTCCTTCAGAATGAGGAATATATAATCTTAGTATGCACTGATTTTTATATATCATTTGATATGCATAAAGCATTTTTTTTGTTTTGTTTTCCTGTCCAACTGATCCTATACCTTTTGGGGGCAGTCAGTTACACCAGAACTCTACGTTAGAACAGAAAGAGGAAATTGGTTTCTAGCTTGGACTTTATTCCTGGATGTTAAGGTAATTTTCAGTATTAGTTTTAGACTTCTGAAGTATTCCTAAATGAGTATTAGTTGCATTTTTTCATGCCCATCCTTCACCAATTCCCAAATATATATACACTCCCTCCTGCTCAAGTTCCTTTATGTCACAATCCTGTCCCAAATTGATATTTTCTTGGTGCTGCAGCTTTCCTGCTTTAAATATTGTATTTGCACATTTATCAAGACCCAGTGACATTCATGTATAGTCAGAAAAAGTTTTAACCACATGCAGTTCTGGTTTTAGCTCTTCATCTGATGAACTGTACAGTTTTAAGTCATCCACAAAAAGTAGATGAGAAGTCTTTCAAACAACATTGTTTTCTGGGAGCCAAATTGTAACCATAGTCTAATCTGTTAAGTAAATAGCTGAATGGGTTGAGAGCAAGACAAAGCAGCAGTGATGATAGAGACTCACCATGGAATATCCCTCTTTAAATTTTTTCCCCTTTGTTAATAATGTTTCCTTTTGTCATGGCTTAACTGTGAAGTGGTTTACTATTGTTTCATGGTCACTGTAATATTAATCAGTGTAGCTGGTACATTGATAAGCAATGTTATGTTGTCCTTATCCTTGCCTTCATTCATTTCTTCTCAGTTCCGACTCCACCTGTACTAAAGCTCAAGAGCTTCCACTGGCTCGAGGCTATACCCTATCCCATCATGACTTGGGAATATTACCTAGATTTCGTTTGGCACTAAACAGATCGGGTGCTTCCTCTTTGCTTAGACTAAGTTGAAATATTTCTCTTAATTTTTCTTACCTTTCAGAGTTGTTACAGTTTGAATGCAGTGTGTTTTGTAAAGTTTTTAGTGTTAAAAGTGTGCTATAGATCTTTCTAACTTGTTCTTGTGCTACTTTTGTGGTTGGCTGACGTCTACCGCTAGGCCTTCGTATTTTTCTCCTATCCCGACCCTGAACTCATTTAAATTAGAGAGTTTTTGGGGTTTCTGCTTTATTTTGTGTTTGTAGTTTGTTATATCCTCTTTTTCCCTGCCATTGGGGTGTCCATTTAAGTTAGAGGGCTCCCATCTGCCCCATTTAACTTAGAGGGCCTTTCCTTGTTTTTTTCTTTCTGTGAGGAGTTGGTCGTTGTTAGAGACTTCTCCTCGTATTACCCTTCCTTGTTAATCTTAACAAAAAAAAAAAAATGTTGTTGTGGTTGTTGCTGTTAGTGTGCTTTCCCTAATATTTGCCTAACTTTTGCCTTGTAGTTTGCTGTATAAGTTTAGGCTCAGTTATGTCTAAGAATACCAGAGAATCTAAACCTTCGGGTTTTAAAAAATGGGACCAGTGCAGCAAGAAGATGGCTTTGACAGCTGGACAGACCAGTTGTGTGTATTGTATAGGTGCTGTCCACCTACAAGAATCTTGTTCATTTTGCCATGCTTTCAGTTCCAGAGTGCTTATGGAGAGAAAGAATAAGCTGATTGTCAGGGGCTTGTTGAAGGTACCTTTTATTGAAGCTTTGGAAGGGACTCAGAATTCTTCAAAATCCTCCCACCATTCTCCATGTGCTAGATCGAAAAAGTCCTCCAAAAGATCTTCGTCCGTGGCTCCATCATCGGAACCTACAAAGAAGCAAGCAAGAGTCATCCTCGGACCCGAAGGCTATCGGGCCCGAACCAGCTACCTCTTTGTCTCCACTGGTGATATCAGAGCCAACAGCATTCCACCTTTGGAGCTGGTCCCAAGTCCTGGAATTGGTCTCCTTGGTGCTACACTCTCCAATTTTATAATCCATGAAATCCTTGACCCCTATCCTCTCGATCTTCCAGGAGCCTTTCAGATGATGTGGAGTGGGTGGTCAAGAGGCTTTGACCCAGGCCCAGAAGGATTCGGGACTGACAACCATCTCTTCCCCTTTGTTGATTCCTTCTCCGACGCATGTTGTGACTTTGGAGCTGGAGTGCTTGGATCTGATTGTAGTGGAACAGTCGGAGCAGAGACCTGCTCCAGGATCTTTCGTCCTGACTACCACGCTAACCTCCTTGGATGTTCTTCATCTCACATTGCTGCAGTCCTAACACTTGGGTAGTCCGCTGTCCACGGTCGGCCCGAATATCAAAGTATAAGGCTGACGTCGGTCAGGGCGCATTTAACTGACGTCAGGACGTCAGGCTACAAATGCGCATGACCGGCGTCATATCCTCAGTCTTTTTTGCCGCATGGTCCGATGCAGAAGCAGCATTGCAAGTGCCGGTTGGCGTTCTGAGATTTTTCTATTTAGAAGTTTCAGACCGAGTTCAAAGTTGGCTAAGTACCCCGTTGGGGAATATTTTTGTTTTTCTTGTCTCAGTCCTTTAGCGGATGACAGGAAAAGTTAATAATTGCATTTCTTGTGGGAAACAGATACCGCATAGAGATTATCATACTTTGTGTATTCCTTGCTTAGGGCCTGAGCACGACGTTGTTGGCTGTCGCTCTTGTGCTAGATTTAATAAACGCACTATAAAGAGAAGATTGGATTGTGCAAGGTTAGTCTTTGGGAAGCGGTGCAATTATAAAATGCCGTTGGATGCTCCGACGCCCGCTTCCTCGAAGAAGCGCAAGGACAAGACAGTTAAGCCTAGGCTAGAAGAGCCGTCTGTACCGGACGCCGGTTCTTTAGAGGTGTCGGTGGAGCCGGTGGCTCCGCCGGAGATTTCTTTGTGTTCACAGAGTGAAACTTTATTATTGCAAGATGTGGCCTCTCAGGAGGCAAGTCAGGCTGAGGGGGCTTCTCAGGTTACTATACTCCCCTCCCTTCCTAAGGTGGTTAGGCCCTCTCCTTCTGTTACTAAGGCTTCTCCCAGGGGCAGGCCAGGTTTGGCTTCAGTTGGTGTTACCCCTAGCTCTTCAGGTACTATGCCCAAGAAGCATATGCTTAAAATGGCAGAAGATTTGATTACTTTGATTAGGGGTTCTATGCCCCCTCCTGCTAAGAGACCTAGGGTGGAGCCTGAGCTGGGGGGTTTTGAGCAAGCTTCAGATGTTTCAGAGTCTTCGGCTGAAGACTTGCAGGAATACTCTCCTTATTCTGATTCTGATGTGGATGATTCTACTCCTTCTGCTACTCCTCCTGAGGATTTTTCTTTTTCAGAAACTCTTCATTCCATGAGGGAGCATGGGAAGGTCAGGACTTCTCTGATTCCAGGAAAAAGCTTAGGGAATTTCTGTTTTTACCCCAGCATAGGCCTTTGGCTATACCTCCTGTTTTGGATGTAGTGGAAGATGTTTTTACAGAGGCTTCTCTTAATCCTGATTCTTTGCCTCCTGCTCCTGTTAAGCCGGATAGGTATTACAGGGTGCCTGACGTTCACAAGTATCTTTTTAAAAGTCCTAGGGCAGACCCAGAAACTGTTAGCCAGGGGCCTAAAGGTGTTAAGGCTTCTGTTATTAAGAATCCGGTTCCTACAGATAAGGAGGCTAGGGCCTTGGATAGATGGGGTAAGAAAGTTTATACTTCTTCCACTCTTGCTATAAGGGCTCTGAATTGCCAGTTTCACATGTTGAAATACCAAAACTATCTCCTTTCACAATTGAAGTCTAAGGTTGATGCTCTGGCAGTTGGTATTGATTGTAAAGAGTTGCAAGATTTAGTCCATGTTTCTGAACAGGTGGGTAAGCATTCTTTGCAATGTGGTTTTGATGCTGTACAGGCCTCGTCTAGGGTGGCTGCCACTGGGACTGTTCTTCGCAGGCACGCCTGGCTGAGGGATCAGAATTTGTCTGAACATGTTAAAACAAGGATTTTAGATGCTCCTTTACAATCTGACGTGTTGTTTGGGCCTCCTGTTGAGACGGTCTTAAAGAAAATGGAAGACAAGGCTAAGTCTATGCAGACTGTTAAAGATTTTTTGCAAGTCCAGCCTCCAAAGTTTAGTAGAAATTGGCCTACTAAGGGGTGGACGTATCCTTCTTATGATTCCCAGTCTAGGGGTAGATCTAGACGTGGTAAGGGCAGAGCTCAGGGCTCTTTCCGGCCTAGAACAGGGAGTTCTCCTGCACAGGCTTCGGTGAGGGCAGGGGTCAGTCCTTTCGTAAACAGACCCAATGACCTACCTTTTCAGCTGCCAGAGCCTGCCTGCCTGGCAGCACCTTTGGGAGGAAGGTTGGCACTCTTCAAAGAAAATTGGAGTTTAATTACCCAGGACAGATGGGTATTGGATATCATACACCACGGCTACAGGTTTTATTTCCATACCTTACCTCCTTTCAGAGGCATGCCAGACGTTCCTCCTCAACAAAGAATAGAGGCTCACAGACAGGTTTCTCTGTTGCTCCAACTAGGGGCCATACAGCCGGTCCCTCTGCCAGAAGTGGGCCTAGGATTTTATTCTCGCCTGTTCCTAGTACCAAAGAAGGGGAACACGTGGAGACCAATTTTGGATTTATCTATCCTCAACACTTATCTGGACATTCCCAAGTTCAAAATGTTGACGTTGCAGCAGCTTTTACCTCTGCTGGGCAAAGATCATTGGATGGTAACTTTGGATCTCAAGGAGGCTTACCTTCATGTTCCTATCAGACTCAGTTGCAGAAAGTATCTGCGCTGAGCTGGGACTTCTCACTATCAGTTCTCTGCATTGCCCTTTGGCTTATCTACTGCCCAGAGTGTTCACGAAAGTTCTGGCTCCAGTGATAGCTTTCTTCAGACTAAAAGGAATACAGATCTATCCTTATTTGGACGACTGCCTGATTCTGGCTCAAGGAAGGGAAGAGCTTCTTCGTCATTTGGAGTATGTGATAGCAGTGCTAAGATGCCTAGGGTATTCTGTGAACGAAATAAAGTCCAGTCTAGTACCCTCTCAAGACATGTGCTTTCTGGGTGTGAGACTGAATACAGCAGCCCAGATGGCCTTTTAACCCCGGACAAACAAAAGAGTCTATCCCTTTACTTCCGTCAACTATCTCATCAGTCCGGGCTGACTGCAAGGACAGTCCTTCAAGCCTTAGGGTTCATGGCATCTTGTATTCTGGTGCTTCCCAATGCCAAACTGCATATGAGGAAGCTACAATGGTATCTCAAAAATGTATGGACACAGCACTGCCAGGATCTGGACACTGTCATTCCAATAATACCTTGCATTCAGAAGGAATTTTTGTGGTGGGCTCAGGAATGTCACCTAAACAAGGGACTCTCTGTGACCCGGCCAGAGGCAAGTCAGATTTTAACGACAGATGCCACAGACAAAGCTTGGGGAGCTCCTCTGAATGGAAAATGGATACAAAACAAGTGGCCTGTCAGACTACTACATCTACATATCAACATGAAGGAGATGTTAGCAGTCCAGTTTGCATTAATAGCTTTCAAGGAATTCCTTCTTCCAGGACAGGTGTTGATTCTAACAGACAACACAACTGTCATGTGGTACATCAACAAGCAAGGGGAACGATTCTTATCCTCTATGCAGGCAAACAATGATTTTGTGGGAGACTGCTCTCAGTTTACAGCTCAATCTTCAGGCAAGGTTTCTGCCAGGAGCACAGAACTCCTTAGCAGATGTGTTGAGCAGGCAATTATGGATCCCCACGAGTGGAAATTGGATCCTCATGTATTTCAGAAATTGACAGTGTCATGGGGAACTCCAGACATAGATCTGTTCGCTTCTCCACTAAACCATCAGCTGCCAAAGTTTTGCACAAAAAGGTTTCATCCCACAGCTTGGAAAGTGGATGCTCTTTCTTTCAATTGGAGCAATCTTCATGTGTATGCCTTTCCACCTCTGCCTCTCCTCCCAAAGGTACTTCTGAAGGTCAGACAGGACAAGCCAAGGATGATTTTAATAGCTCCAGATTGGCCTCGACAGCACTGGTACCCATTACTGAGAAGTCTAGTACGGAAGCCTCCATGGCCTTTGCCTTGATTCCACACCTGTTGTCACAGGAAGACGGCCATTTGCTCAATGTCAAACTTCACTCTCTTCACCTAACAGCCTGGCATATTCTGTTTTGAGCCATACAGGGTCTCATCTTCCACAACAAGTTTTGAATGTGATTTTGGAAGCTAGAAGGCCTAGTACAAGGAAAGTGTACGCAGATAAATGGAAGAGATTTTTATTTTGGAGTGCAGCAAAGGATTTTGATGTTTCTGAGCCTAATTTAAGTGTGGCTCTTCAATATCTTACTGAGTTACTGGACAAAGGTTTGTCCTTCTCTTCTATTAAAGTTCATGCTGCAGCAATTTCAGCTCACTATGATTGCGACCCACCATTGTTTTCTCATCCTTTGTTCAAGCAATTTCTTAGAGGGGCAAAGAATATCAGACCCCCACGAAGAGCTCCTACTCCTGCTTGGGATCTCAATTTTGTGTTGGAGAAACTCACTCTACAACCTTTTGAGCCTGCAGCTACTGCTGAGTTGAAATATTTATCATGGAAGACTGCTTTTTTATTGGCCATTACCTCTGCAAGAAGGGTTTCTGAATTGCAGGCCCTTATGGCAGTTGAGCCTTTCTTGATTTTCCATAAGGATAGGGTTTCATTACGTACTAATCCTTCCTTTATGCCTAAGGTGGTTTCTAGTGTGGCTTTAAACCAGACTATTCATTTGCCTACTTTTTATGCAAATCCCCAAAATAAAGGGGAAAAGATTTTGCACACTTTGGATGTACACAGGCAGTTGCGTTATTATTTGGACAGAACTAAAGGGTTCAGGCAGTCTCAGCAGTTGTTTGTTTCTTTTGCTTTGAGTTCTCAGGGCAAGCCTGTGTCAAAACAAACTATTTCTAAATGGATTGGGTTTTGCATTGCTTTCTGTTATTCCCATCATGGCAAGGAGGTTCCAGCTGGGATCAGGCCTCATTCCACTAGGGCTACTGCCACTTCCACAGCTTTTTTGAGGGGAGTGGCAACCAAGGATATTTTAGAGGCAGCTACTTGGAGTTCTGTGCATACCTTCTCTAGGCATTATCACCTGCCACTTTACTCTAAGTCCAGGGCTGGTTTTGCCACTGCGGTTTGCAGGGCATTTTGGCAGCTCCTGCTTCCTTATAGTTAGCCATCCTCCCTTATCTCTGCTTTGGGATTCTACCCAAGTGTTAGGACTGCAGCAATGTGAGATGAAGAACATAGTACAGTTTTGTACCTACCATAAATGTAGATGTTCAAGATCCACATTGCTGCAGTCCAATTTACCCTCCCTCCTTCCCCTCTGTACTTGGAGGTGGTTGTGTGGGTTGGGTTGTACATATTGTGTGTATTGTATCTATTGTACATATAGTTAGTGCGAGGGTGGTTGGTTATTTGTTTGCTGTCTTTGGTTTTGACCTTTCTTTTAAGGTCTTCTGACATCTGGGGCAAGAAAAGACTGAGGATATGACGCCGGTCATGCGCATTTGTACCCTGACGTCCTGACGTCAGTTAAATGCGCCCTGACCGACGTCAGCCTTATACTTTGATATTCGGGCCGACCGTGGACAGCGGACTACCCAAGTGTTAGGACTGCAGCAATGTGGATCTTCGAACATCTACATTTATGGTAGGTACAAAACTGTACTTTCCATCGTCTGCTGAGGGGTCTAGGGGGCTGACGTTCCCCCATCGGGTCCGGATTGAATCTACCTCTCTGGGCTTAGGTGCAGGTGAGCTTGGCACCTACATTGGCCTCTTAGTCCACCACCTTGGTTTAGGGGGAGTCTTCTGGTTTCTCAGAGCTCCCTTGGAGTGGGGCCATGGTCCTTTCAAGGTCATGAGGAGAGTGCTGTTGCCCCAGATGACTCCACTCTCTGATCCTAACACTTCTCCCTCCCAGGCGTGGAGACCCGAAGTCCCAGGATGCCCCACTGGACAAAACCATCTCTTCTAAAACCTCTCCTGAGTACCTCTCTGAAGAGGAAACATCTAGACTCCCCTGAGGAGTCCATCACTTCAGACACAGACTGCGATGATTCAGAAGGGTCCCCACGGTCACCCTCTGAGGATGTCTCCTTTGCAGACCTCCTCAAGATCCTTAAACAAAGAGGTGGCTGGAAGTCCATTAACCCTTCTGAGGATGAGTCCATGTACCTGGAGGCTTTTGGGTCTCGCCCCTCCACCTCTTGGGTGACTCCGCCTTTTGACCAGTTCTTGAATGCAGTCAGTCGGAATGCTCTCCAGAGTCTGTGGAACCTGTTCCGAGGAGGCCAAATAAATTTATTACAGCACCCTCTGATAAAGAGTTATTCGCAAAAGGTGTCCCAGTAGATGTTATGGTGGTGGAGGCAGGCACCAAAAAGGAATTGTCTGAGACTTCCTCATCTGTCCATCCACCGAATAAAGAATCTCATACGATGGACAGATACAGAAAGTGCATGTTTTTGTCGGCTTCCTTCACCCTTAAGTCGCTAAACTATCTGACCCATTTTGCTAGGCTCCAGAGGGATCTCCTGAAAGAGCTAGGTGATACCCTCCAAGGTTCTACAGCTGTGGGGGTTTCGGACAAGATGACCTCTCAGCTTTCCAGCTTAAATTTTGTGGTAAACACCTCCATGTGACTTATCTCTTATGCGGCTGATGGAGCGAGTAGGGCTGCGGGTACAGAAATTTGCTTAAGGCGGCATTCCTGGATGCATTTATGCAAGGTTGCAGAGCCCTTCAAGTATTCCTTTATCAACGCCCCTTTTGATGGCTCTTCCTTGTTTGGGTCAAAAGTGAAAGCGACTCTAACCAGGTGCGAAAAAGAGGGAAAGACTCTTTCTGCCGTTGGACTCTGGGGTAAGGTCTGGTAGGGAGGGAAAAACAAAGGCCACAAGGGGGGAAAATGTGGTTCCGTAAGTCCCAGAGAGCATTTCCAGGTGCACGTGGTGATTCTTCCCCCCCGGGTCAGAGGGGGAAATAACAATGGAAGATGACCTCGCGGCAGAGGGGGTCCGCAAAACCAGGGTGACAGGGATATGTTCCTTGGTAGGCCTTTTCAGCGCTCCTGAACGGAAGCCCATCTGTCCACCTCTGGAGGCAGTTGGGGGTGGCTTGTCACTGTGCCCAAACACCTGGCTAAAAATAAGACAAATGGGTACAAGCGATTATATCCAGAGGCTACTGTATACCCTTTTCCTCTCCCCCTTTAGAAAAAAGATCAGTCCCAGATGTTCCACCCAGTCAGAGGGATCAGGCAACCCTAGAGGTACAAAGGTTGCTAGAAAAAAAGAGTCATCCAAAACGTCCATGCAGACCAAATTGGATCCGGAACTTGCTTGAGGTTCTTTTTAGTTCCTAAAAAGACAGGGGACTGGAGGCCCATTCTGGGTCTCAGCAGACTAAACAAGTCCCTAAAAACGTCAAAGTTGCAGATGGTGACACTGTAGTCAATACTCCCATTCCTGGGGAAAGACAATTAGATGTGCTCAATAGATCTCCAGGATGCGTACTACCATATAAATATGGACAGGCGATCCAGGAGCCACTTACACGTTCGGCTGGGAGCCAGTCATTACCAATTTCAAGTGCTGCCCTTTGGTCTCACAGCAGCCCCCAGAGTGTTCACCAAATGTATGGCAGTAGTCATGGCTCACTTGAGGTGTCTAGAATTCCGAGTGTTTCCTGTCTCCTAACTGCCACCACTGAGCATCTACTAACCGACACCACTATCCACCATTGCTCTCAACTGGGTATCACGATAAACTTCGAAAAGTCTGCCTTGTTGCCATCACAACATATAACAGAATCCTGCAAGAGGGATCTGCGCTGGTGGCTTCATTCTACTCAGGTGGATTTGGGCAGAAGACCTTTCATTCCCCCACAACCAATAGCTACAGTGACCATGGAGGCTTCCCAGATGGGTGGGGACATTATCTGGGGAAGACTGTCCAAAGAGTTTGGCAGGAATATGAGAACCACTTGCATATCCGTGTCCTAGAGATGAGAGCGGTGCTTTTGGCATTGCAGGCATTCCACAACTTCCTTCCACTAGGAACGATTGCAGTCCAGACAGACAATATGTTAGTGGTCTGGTATATAAACAAACAAGGAGGAACCAGGTCTTGCCCCCTATGTCGAGAGGCTCAAAGGGTATGGCAGTGAGCAGTCTCTTCCCACCGCATATCCCGGGGAAATCCAACATGATGGCAGACAAACTCAACAGAGCTATTCTAATGCCTCATGAGTGATCCCTAAAGCAGGAAATTGCAGAGCAGATTTTTCCAAGTGGGATCAGCCTTGCTGCAACCTTTTTGCCACATCCATGAATGCCAAATACAGCAGATACTTTTCCCTGATCCCCCCCCCCCCGGGGGTGTCGCCAAGGGATACACTTGTACACGATTGGCCCCGGGTCTCCTTTTCTCTTGATTCCCAAAGTCCTTCAGAAAGTCAACCCGTTGAGAAGCAGGTTAATATTCATCGCCCCATACTGGCCTCATCAGATTTGGTTCTCCTTCCTATAGCCCCATCTACAAGAGAAGCCGTGGGTTCTGGAACTGGGTTCTGGAACTAGTTCCAGACTTCCTGACTCATCCATCAGGGATGCTTCATCCATTGGTCCAAACCCTCAAACTGACAGCTTGGCTGCTCCACTTCCACTCCTAGCCAGGCTTTCAAATATTTCTCCTGCTGTGAAACATATTCTGATCTCATCCTATAAGGCTACAAACAAAAAGCTTTATGCTAGCAAATAGAAAAGGTTCTCCTGTTGGGCTCTCAACAATCACATTGATCCTTTCATAGCCCCCGTCACATCTGTTTTAGACTTCCTAGCAAAACGTTTTCAATGAAGGTGCAGCAATGGCTACCATAAGAGTTTAATTGGCTGCTATATCAAACTACCATATTGGAGAAATGGGATTCAAAATAGTGTCTCATAAACTTGCAAGGCTTTTTTGAGAGGTACTTTCTTGCTAAGGCCTCCAGTAAACGAACCACCAGCTCCTTGGGACCTCAACTTGGTATTGTCCACTCTAATCCTTCCTTCCTTCCTTTAAACCTGCATCATCTTGTCATCTAAAGTTCCTAACATGGAAAACAATCTTCGTAGTAGCCATCACCTCTGCCAGGAGGGTATCAGAACTCCAAGCATTATCAATATGTTCCCCCTATTTGATTTTCCACAAAGATAGTGTCCCTAAGAACTAATCCATCTTTTCTCCCTGAGGTATGTTCTGAGACTAATTTAAATCAGCCCATTGACTTGCAAGTGTTTTTCCCAAACTATAGCAACAAGGCAGAATACAGGTTACATCAACTGGACGAACACAGGCAATTATGTATCTACCTGCACATAACAAAGGAATTCAGAAAATCAGAGCAATTATTTGCATCCTTTTCAGATATGAAAAAGGGCGCCCCAATATCTAAAGTTGCGCTTTCAAAATGGCTTACTGATTGCATAACCTTCTCATATGCATCTCAAAATAGAGAATTTCCAGGAAATATAAAAGGTCATTTTATAAGGGCTATTGCAACCTTTTCAGCCTTTCAGGCTAGACTACCCATGGATTCAATTTGTGCTGCAGTGACATGGGTAAAGCCTCATACCTTTATTACTCATTACAAAGTGGATTTGGCCTCCAGGAACAGGACTTCCTTTGAGTCCACTGTTCTGAAGTGTATTTTCCCTTGAGCCACCCAAGAAAGAAGGTGCTAAGGAAGCTATCCCATCCAGCAATGAATGAAGGTGAGATAAGGACAACGTAGCATTAAGAAGTTATGTACTCACCGTAATGTTCCATGTTTGTTGTCCATCTCGCCTTCATTCTTGCATCCTACCCTCCTTCCCCCAGCCTTCTTTCCTGGAGGATCGCGAGGTCTCACAAAATTGGGAATTCATGTTCTCTGACTCTCTTCCTTAGCTCCTTTAGTAGACATGGTTTTATGTAGGTACTACTAGTCTAGGATTTGCAAACAAGATATGGGTAATATCCCAAGGCATGATGGGATAGGGTATAGCCTTGAGCCAGTGGAAGCTCTCAAGCTTTGGTATAGGTAGAGTTGGAACCGAATCTCAGTTCCGAACCCATCCATCAATGAATGAAGGCAAGATGGACAACAAACATGGAATGTTACGGTGAGTACATAACTTCTTATTTTGTTATCCATGAATGTGGGATGCTGTCAAATGCTTTTTTTTTTTTTGTAGTATATCAATGCTATATTTAGATTGTCCCCATTTTTACAATTCGCTATTATGGTTTTACTTCGCAGCAAACATACCTCTCAACTGTACAGATTTTCACAGAATGACAAGATTTTTGCCTCATAATTTTTGCCCATTTTTCATAAAATTGTGGATCTGAAGTAGGAACTTCATTTGTCAGCAACCTTTGGGATACGGATCCGATCTCGGATCCGAGCCGGCAACTTCTATCATAGCATAGATCCGAGCTCCTAGCTCCTCCCCTTACCCATAATCCCCTGCCTACCCTAACTGACTTCAGATCTAGTTTGCCGCTCTTCAAGCAACAGTTAGATTCCAGAGCTCTTGGCGTTTTTGTGAGGAAAAAAGTTTTTCTTTCTTCTTTCTGAGTGAGTGATTGTGTGTGCATGGTAGGTTTACCCTTAACACTAATCTTGTTATTATTTTAGCTTTTCAGCTTAAATTTAATTTAAAATATTTCTCCCTCCCCCGCTGGTCGTAGCGTGTGTGTGTGTGACTTGAGTGTTAGGGGCCTAGTGAGTGTGCTTTACTGTAGCAGTGTCGGAGGCCCCTAAAGCCATTTTTTCGAAATGCACTGAGTGTGGTCACAAGCTTTTACCGGCTGATGGCCACACTCGGTGCTTTAGGTGCCTTGGGGTTGAACACCTCTCTTCGGGTTGCGCGATTTGCGCGGCATTCAACCCCAGGGCACTCAAGGATCGAAGGTCGAAGCTAGTTCTGGCGGGCCTTTTACCCCCAGACTCTGCTTCGGCCTCCGGTACTTCGGTGCCCGCTACCCCCCCCAGTAGCGGTCACTCCTACCTCCCTTCCTCTGACTGGGACTCAACCTCCCGCTTCGGCTCCGGAGGATAGGGAGGCCAGGAAAGAGAAGCGGTGGGAGAAGCACCTTAAGCGGTGGGCCGATGACTCCTCATCGGTCCCGCCCGCCAAGAGGGCTTCTCCGTCCAAGTCTTCTCGATCCCCTCCTCCTCGGATCCGATCCCCTTGTTTCTCCCCGGGACCCGAGGAGGAGGTGATCCGGTTCCCGTCGAGGTCATCGAGGCGACACTCCAGGTCTGCCTCGGTGGCCTCTTCGAGGTCCACTTTTAGCATGTCTGATGCGGACATGGACCGGATGATGAGGAGATTCATCCAGGCCCAGATGCAGATGGGAGTGCTCTTGCCCCTCCGGGAGCTCGACCCCTTTTTTCGCTCCTATAGCTCCTTCTCCGACCCGCATTCCGGGTTCGGAGCGCTCGGAGCCGAGCCACGTTGGATCCGGGAGTAGGTCGGAGCCGACCCTGCTGGGCACGTCGGCTCCGACGGCTCCCTCGAGTTTGTCGGATCCGACCTCTCGGAGCCGTGGGCCGAGCTTTGGATCCGAGGGATTCGGTGTGCTGCTCCGTCGGAGCACACTGGTCCTCGGATCCAACGCTTCGGCGCCGGGTCCGATCCCGCCGATCCGGTGGGAGTCTGATCTCGGATCCGTCAGAGAGCTCCCCTCAGCTTTCGCTGTGGAGAGGGCACTGTCGAGTGCTTCCAGGCCTCCGGTCCTGGCTCCCTCCCGCACTCCTTCTCATCTGGTCCTGGCTCCCCTCATCCGGCCTTCAGGGCAGCCTGCCTCAGCACCTCTAGGAGTTCCAGTGGAACAGGATACAGCCCGTGAGGACTCCTCGGACAGCCCCCCTCCCGAGGAGATTCCTCACAAGGCAAAGTGCAAAAGGAGGCACATAGACTCCCCTGAGAGTTTCACCGAAGATACGGACTTGGATGAAGGGGAAGGCTCCCCTAGATCACCCCCCGAGGATGTCTCCTTTGGAGCCATCATGGAAATGCGTAAAATCAGGGGTGGGTGGTCTGCCCCTAAGTCTTCCTCTGATGAGTCCGTATTCCTTGAGGCGTTTGAGGCAGGACCATCTACCTCTTGGGTGTCCCCTCCACCCGACCCCCTGGTGGATCTCATATCCTCTAGGGCTTGGAAGGAACCGGACACCATAGAGCCGATCCCCAAGCGTCCGGACAAAATTTTGAGCCCCCCTGCAGAGAGATCACACTGGAGCAGAGGTCCCCCTGTGGATGCCATGTTGGTGCCTGCAGCCACCAAGAAAGAGTTGGCTCAGGAGAGCCCCACGGTTCATCCTCCGAGCAAGGAGTCTCGCGCGATGGACCGTCTTGGGAAGCGGGCCTTCAGTTCAGAGACCTTCTCTATGAGGGCCTTGAACTACATGGCACACGTTATTCGGATACAGTGGGATCTAATTAAGGAATAGGCTGCTTCCCCCCCAGGGTCCATGTCGGAGGGAGACAAGGATCTGTACTCCTCCCAAATGGCCACCCTCCGCTCTATCGCTAACACCTCTATGCGGCTGTTGTCTCATGCTACGGAGGGAGCCGCTAGAGCAGGCGGAGTCGGGCTTGTCATGCGGAGACGGGCCTGGCTCCGTCACTGTGACTACTCGGAACCCTTTAAGGCGTCATTCGTGAATGCCCCTTTTGATGGTTCTGCACTGTTCGGCAAAACCGTTCGCGACACTCTTGTCCAGAGCGAGAAAGACGGGAAGACCTTGTGTGCCGTCGGAGTCCGCTTCTCTGCGCCCCAGAGGTCCTTTTCCAAGAACCAAAAGGGTCAGAAGAAGATGTGGTTCCGAAAATCGCATCAATCCCAGTCTGCTCAGGACAACCAGTCCTCTCGTGGCAGAGGAGGACAGGGAGGATGCCGCCCCAGAGGCAGAGGGGGTCCCAGGAATTTTGGGTCCAGAGAACCGTTCTTTGAGAGGCCCACGCAGAACCCCTGAGGGGTTACCCGACTACTCCACTCTGGAGGCAGTCGGGGGGCGTTTTTCGAGGCACCTAGCAAAATGGAAGTCCATAACAACGGATCGCTGGGTGCTTCGTATTATATACAGAGGTTACCAAATTCCCTTTATAGTAAACCCCAGAATCAGAAGCCTTTCCAACGTTCCACTCAGTCAGAGGGAGGCGGCTGCTGCAGAAATTCAGCAGCTTCTGCAAAAAAAAGCCATCCAGCCCGTTCCCCCAGATCAAGTCGGATCAGGGTTTTACTCCAGGTTCTTTCTGGTGCCAAAAAAGACGGGGGACTTGAGGTCCATCCTCGACCTCTCTCTCCTAAACCTGGCGGTACCCAAAGAAAAGTTCTGAATGGTCACGTTGCAATCCGTCCTCCCCTTATTGCGGGAGGAATACTGGATGTGCTCCATAGACCTCAAGGATGCATACTATCACATTCTAGTGGACAGGCGTTCCAGGAGGTTTCTCCGCTTCCGGCTGGGAGCCAGTCACTTTCAATTCAGGGACCTCCCCTTCGGTCTCACCTCAGCCCCCAGGGTGTTCACCAAGGTCCTAGCGATAATAGCGGCCCACCTGAGACTCCAGGGAATTCAGGTCTTTCCATACCTGGATGACTGGCTCCTTACGGCCCCAACAAGGCATCTACTTTGTTCATGCAGGGATTATTTCCTCAGTCTGGCTCCACTATTAGGATTAACCATCAACATGACCAAATCCTCTCTCATCCCTACACAGGTGTTGGATTTTATAGGGGCGAGACTGGATTCCAGACAGATGCTTGCGTTCTTGACTCCAGATCGGCTTCGGAACCTGATGTTGCACGTGCAGGCCTTCCTTCAACTGCAAACTCCTTCGGCGGAATTGATCCTGAGGGCCCTAGGATCTATGGCGGCTGCAATCCCTCTGCTGCCATTGGCCCAGTTGAACATGAGGGTTCTGCAGTGGATCCTCCAGGTACAATGGTCCCTGTCTCGCTACCCCCTGTCTCACCCCATTTCCTTAAGCAAGGTTTGCAGAAGATCGCTCCTGTGGTGGCTCCAGTCTCCCAATCTCCACACGGGACGTCCCTTCTCACTACCTCCGCCAGTCGACACAGTGACCACGGACGCTTCTCGCCTGGGGTGGGGGCATTTTTCAGGCAGGACAGTCCAAGGCACGTGGAACGTGAGACCTCTTTGCATATCAACGTCCTAGAGATGAGGGCGGTGCTTTTGACGTTGCAGGCACTACACAACTCTCTTCCGGTAGGGACGATTGCAGTACAGACAGACAACATGTCGGTCGTCTGGTACATCAACAAACAGGGGGGAACCAGGTCTTACCCCCTTTGCCGCGAGGCCATGAGAGTGTGGGAATGGGCGATTTCCACCAACCGCTTTCTCATAGCAATGCACATTCCGGGACGGTCCAACATTCTGGCGGACAGGCTCAGTCGTACTATCCTGACTCCTTACGAATGGTCTCTCAACCATCGAGTTGCAGAGCAAGTATTTGCCCGATGGGGGCAACCTTGTTGCGATCTTTTTGCCTCTCCTTCAAACACCAAATGCAACGATTACTTCGCTCTGATCCCCCCTCTGGGGGAGTCCCCGAGAGACTCTCTAGTTCATGCTTGGCCTCCCAGTCTGCTTTATGCTTACCCTCCTCTTCCCCTGATGTTGAAATTATTACAGAAAGCCAGGCAGCTGGGGAGCAAGATGATCCTCATTGCCCCATTCTGGCCTCGTCAGACGTGGTTCCCTTATCTATGGTCTCACCTAGTGTATCCACCATGGATTCTCGATCCCATTCCGGATCTCATTTCTTACCCTCTCGGTCTTCCAACTCCGAACCTGGTCAACCTCAAGCTGACGGCTTGGTTGCTCCAGTTCCACTCCTCATAAGGACTCCCGGGATCTCATCACCGGTCAAATCCATTCTTGTAGCAGCTCACAAGCCTTCCACCAGGAAGGTTTATCGGAGTAAGTGGAAACGCTTCACCATTTGGGCAGAACACCATCGTTTAGACCCTTTTACAGCCCCGATAGCGTCGGTTCTAGACTTTCTAACCTCTCTCTTTCACCAGGGGGCTAGTTCTTCCACAGTCAAGGTACAACTGGCAGCAATCTCATACTATCACGTGGGGCAAGAGTCTGGCCCTCTTATCACTTCCAAACTGTGTAAGACCTTCCTCAGGGGTACCTTCCTCCTTAGGCCTCCAGTTAAAGAGGTGATACCTCCATGAGATTTATCCTTAGTCTTGCAGGCCTTGACTGGTCCCCCATTCGAACCGGCGGCCACGGTTGATCTCAAATTTCTCTCTTGGAAGACGGCCTTTTTGGTGGCCATCACTTCAGCCAAAAGAGTGCCGGAATTGCAAGCTCTTTGTGTCAAACCACCATATCTGGTCTTTCACCCAGATAGGGTTTACCTCAGGATCAATCCGTCCTTTCTACCTAAGGTATCTTCAGAAGCGAACATCAATCAATCTATCAATCTTCCAGTGTTTTTCCCCAACTTTCATAACAAAGGAGAGTACAAGCTACATTCCTTAGACGTACACAGACAACTACGTTTTTATATCCATAGAACTGCTGATCATAGGCAATCCGATCAGTTGTTTATCTCCTTTGCCAAAAGTAATTTCGGAAAGTCAGTTTCTAAAGATGTTCTTCATTCCACATTGCTGCAGTCCTAACTATTGGGTAGTCCGCTGTCCAGTCGGCCCGAATACCAAAGTATATGGCTGACGTCGGTCAGGGCGCATTAGACTGATGTCAGTACGTCAGGGTACTAATGCGCATGACCGACGTCATATCCTCAGTCTTTTTTGCCGCATGGTCCGATGCAGAAGCAATTTTGTGAGTGCAGGTTGGCGTTCTGAAAGTTTCTGAAGTCAGAATTTCAGACCGAATCAAAGTTGGCTAAGTACCCCGTTGGGGATTATTTTCGTTTTTTCTTGCCTCAGTATTTAACCGGATGTCAGAAAAAGTGAATAACTGTATTTCTTGTGGGAAACAGATACCTCATAGGGATTACCATACTTTGTGTATACCTTGTTTAGGGCCTGAGCACGACGTTGTTGGTTGCCGCTCTTGTGCTAGATTTAACAAACGCACTATTAAGAGAAGGTTAGACTGTGCCAGGTTAGTGTTTGGGAAGCGTTGTAATTATAAAATGCCGTCGGATGCTCCGACGCCCGCTTCGTCCAAAAAGCGCAAGGACAAAACAGCAAGGCCTAAGGTTGATGAACCGGCAGTCCTGGACGTCGGTTCTTTGGAAGGCTCAGTGGAGCCAGAGGTTTTGCCAGGAGTTTCTTTGGAGTCTCAGGCAGAGACTTTACTGTTACAAGATGTGCCCTCTCAGGAGGTAGGCCAGGCTGAGGGGGCTTCTCAGGTAACTGTTCTTCCCTCTCTTCCCAAGGTAGTTAGGGCCTCTCCTTCTGTTTCCAAAACTTCTTTGAGAGGTAGGCCAAGTTTAGCTTCAATGGGGGCTTCTCCTAGTACTTCAGGTTCTGTGCCTAAGAAGCATATGCTTAAAATGGCAGAAGATTTGATTACGATGATTAGAGGTTCTATGCCCCCTCCTGATAAGAGGCCTAGGGTGGAACCTGAGTTTCAGAGTTTTGAACAGTGTTCAGAGGCTTCTGAGTCTTCTGCGGAAGACTTGCAGGAATATCCCCCTTATTCTGATTCTGATGTGGATGATTCCACTCCTACGGCTACTCCTCCTGAGGATTTCTCTTTTTCAGAAACTCTGCATTCCATGAGGGAGCACTTTAAATGGGAAGGCCAAGATTACTCTGATTCCAGGAAAAGGCTTAGGGAATTCTTGTTTTTACCCCAGCATAGGCCTTTAGCTATTCCTCCTGTGTTGAATGTGGTGGAAGATGTTTTTGCAGAGGCTTCCCTGAACCCTGATTCTTTGCCTCCTGCCCCTGTTAAACCTGATAGGTACTATAGGGTGCCTGAAGCTCATAAGTATCTTTTTAAGAGCCCTAGGGCAGACCCGGAAACTGTTTCTCAGGGACCTAAAGGTGTTAAGGCCTCTGTTGTTAAAAATCCTGTTCCATCTGATAAAGAGGCAAGGGCTTT
This sequence comes from Protopterus annectens, assembly GCF_019279795.1. Lineage (NCBI taxonomy): Eukaryota > Metazoa > Chordata > Ceratodontiformes > Protopteridae > Protopterus > Protopterus annectens. Next base: position 159,594,436 of record NC_056746.1, on the reverse strand, counting down.
GGATAGATGGGGAAAGAAAGTGTATACTTCTTCCACTTTAGCCATGAGGGCGTTGAATTGTCAGTTCCACATGCTAAAATATCAAAATTATCTCCTTTCACAATTGAAATCTAAGGTGGATGCTTTGGCGGAAGGTATTGAGTGTAAAGAGTTGCTAGATTTAGTTCATGTGTCTGAACAAGTGGGTAAGCATTCTTTGCAATGTGGTTTTGATGGTGTACAGGCCTCCTCGAGGGTGGCTGCCACTAGTTCTGTTCTTCGCAGGCATGCCTGGTTGAGGGATCAGAATTTAGCTGAGCATGTTAAGACAAGGATTTTGGATGCTCCTTTACAGTCTGATGTGTTGTTTGGTTCGCCTGTGGAAGCAGTTTTAAAGAAAATGGAGGACAAAGCTAAGTCTATGCAAACTGTTAAAGATTTTTGCAGGTGCAGCCACCAAGTTTAGTAGAAATTGGCCTACTAAGGGATGGACATATCCTGCTTAGGATTCTCAGTCTAGGGGTAGGTCTAGACGTGGTAGGGACAGTGCTCAAGGTTCGTTTAGGCCTAGAACAGGAGTTCACCTGCTCAGACTTCTGGTGAGGGCAGGGGTCAGTCCTTTCGTAAACAGACTCAATGACTTGCCTTTTCAGCTGCCAGTAGATTCTCGTCTGGCAGCTCCTTTGGGAGGAAGACTGTCTCTTTTCAAAGAAAATTGGGATTTAATTACTCAAGACAGATGGGTGTTGGATATCATTCACCATGGTTACAGGTTTTATTTCCATACACTGCCCCCTTTCAAAGGCATGCCAGACGTTCCTCCTCCACAAAGGAAAGAGGCTCACAAGCAAATTTCTCTGTTACTTCAAATAGGGGCCATTCAGCCAGTCCCTGTATCAGAAAGGGGCCTAGGATTTTATTCTCGCCTGTTCCTAGTACCAAAGAAGGGGAACACGTGGAGACCAATTTTGGATTTATCTATCCTCAACACTTATCTGGACATTCCCAAGTTCAAGATGTTGACGTTACAACAGCTTTTACCTCTGCTGGGCAAAGATCACTGGATGGTAACTTTAGATCTCAAGGAAGCTTACCTTCATGTGCCTATAAGACTACGTTGCAGGAAGTATCTGCGTTTTCGAGCTGGAAATTCTCATTATCAGTTCTCTGCATTGCCCTTTGGCTTATCTACTGTGCCCAGAGTATTCACAAAGGTTCTGGCTCCAGTGATAGCTTACTTCAGGCTAAAAGGGATTCAAATCTATCCTTACTTGGACGATTGCCTGATTCTGGCTCAGGAAAAGGAAGACCTTCTACAGCATTTGGAATATGTCATAGCAGTGCTAAGATGCCTAGGGTATTCTGTGAACGAAATAAAGTCCAGTCTAGTACCCTCTCAAGACATGTGCTTTCTGGGTGTGAGACTGAATACAGCAGCCCAGATGGCATTTTTAACCCCGGACAAACAAAAGAATCTTTCAAGTTACTTCCATCAGCTATCTCTTCAGTCCGGGCTGACTGCAAGGACAGTCCTTCAAGCCTTAGGGTTCATGGCATCTTGTATTCTGGTGCTTCCCAATGCCAAACTGCATATGAGGAAGCTACAGTGGTATCTCAAAAATGTATGGACACAGCACTGCCAGGATTTGGACACTGTCATTCAAATAATACCTTGCATTCAAAAGGAATTTTTGTGGTGGGCTCAGGAATGTCACCTAAACAAGGGACTCTCTGTGACCCGCCAGAGGCGAGTCAGATTCTAACGACAGATGCCTCAGACATTGCTTGGGGAGCTCATCTAAATGGAAAGTGGATACAAGACAAGTGGCCTGCCAGACTACAGCATCTACATATCAACATGAAGGAGATGTTAGCAGTCCAGTTTGCATTAATGGCTTTCAAGGAATTACTTCTTCCAGGGCAGGTGTTGATTCTAACAGACAACACGACTGTCATGTGGTACATCAACAAACAAGGGGAACACATTCTTACCCATTGTGCAGGCAAGCAATGATTTTATGGGAGACTGCGCTCAGCTTGCAACTAACTCTTCAGGCAAGGTTTCTGCCGGGAGCACAGAACTCCTTAGCAGATGTGTTAAGCAGACAAATCATGGATCCCCACGAGTGGAAACTGGATCTTCATGTATTTCAAAAGTTGACAGTGTCCTGGGGAACTCCAGACATAGATCTGTTCGCTTCTCCACTAAACCACCAGCTGCCAAAGTTTTGCACAAAGAGGTTTCATCACACAGCTTGGAAAGTGGATGCTCTTTCTTTCAGTTGGAAAAATCTTCATGTGTATGCGTTTCCACCTCTGCCTCTTCTTCCAAAGGTGCTTCTAAAGGTCAGACAAGACAAGCCAAGGATGATTTTAATAGCTCCAGATTGGCCTCCGCAGCACTGGTACCCATTACTGAGGAGTCTGGTAAAGAAGCCTCCATGGCCTTTACCCTTGATTCCACACCTGTTGTCTCAGAGAGAAGGTCACCTGCTCAATGTCAAGCTTCACTCTCTTCATCTAACAGCCTGGCATATTCTGTTTTGAAAGATAGTAGGTCTCAACTTCCTCAACAAGTTTTAAATGTGATTATGGAAGCCAGGAGACCCAGTACAAGGAAAGTGTACTCAGAAAAATGGAAGAGATTTTTATTTTGGAGTGCAGCAAAGAATTTGGAGATTTCTGAGCCTAATTTGAGTGTGGCTCTTCAATATCTTACTGAGTTATTGGACAAAGGTTTGTCTTTCTCTTCCATTAAGATTCATGCTGCAGCAATTTCAGCTCACTATGATTGTGACCCACCATTGTTTTCACATCCTTTGTTCAAGCAATTTCTTAGAGGGCAAAGAATATAAGACCTCCACGTAGAGCTCCTACTCCTGCTTGGGATCTCAATTTTGTGTTGGAGAAACTTACTCTACAACCTTTTGAGCCTGCAGCTACTGCTGAACTGAAATACTTGTCATGGAAGACTGCTTTTTTGTTGGCCATTACTTCTGCAAGAAGGGTTTCTGAGTTACAGGCCCTTATGGCGGTTGAGCCTTTTTTGATTTTTCATAAGGATAGGGTATCATTACGTACAAATCCTTCCTTTATGCCTAAAGTGGTTTCTAGTGTGGCTTTAAACCAAACTATTCATTTGCCTACGTTTTATGCAGATCCCCAAAACAAAGGGGAAAAGATTTTGCACACTTTAGATGTACACAGGCAATTGCGTTATTACTTGAGCAGGACTAAGGATTTTAGGCAGTCTCAACAGTTGTTTGTTTCTTTTGCTTTGAGCTCTCAGGGCAAGCCTGTGTCAAAACAAACTATTTCTCGGTGGATTGGGTTTTGCATTGCCTTTTGTTATTCCCATCATGGCAAGGAGATTCCAGCTGGGATTAGGCCTCATTCCACTAGGGCTACTGCCACTTCAACAGCTTTTCTAAGGGGGGTGGCAACTAAGGACATTTTGGAGGCAGCTACTTGGAGTTCAGTGCACACTTTCTCTAAGCATTACCACCTTCCTCTCTACTCTAAGTCTAGGGCTGATTTTGCAACAGCCATTTTGCAAGGCATGTTATCAGCTCCTGCTTCTTTATGATTTGCCAGCCTCCCTTACCTCTGCTTTGGGATTCTACCCAATAGTTAGGACTGCAGCAATGTGGAATGAAGAACATAGTACAGTTTTGTACCTACCATAAATGTAGATGTTCGAGGATCCACATTGCTGCAGTCCAATTACCCTCCCTCCTTCCCTCTGTGTTAGGGGTGGTTGTGTAGGTGAGGTTATGTTCAGCTGAGTTTGTATATATTGTACATATTTTTGGTGCAGGTATGTTTGGTGTTTTTGGGTTTTGGGCCTTATCTTTTCAGGGTCTTCTGACATCTGGGGCAAGAAAAGACTGAGGATATGACGTCGGTCATGCGCATTAGTACCCTGACGTACTGACATCAGTCTAATGCGCCCTGACCGACGTCAGCCATATACTTTGGTATTCGGGCCGACTGGACAGCGGACTACCCAATAGTTAGGACTGCAGCAATGTGGATCCTCGAACATCTACATTTATGGTAGGTACAAAACTGTACTTTTCTCTCTCTCGATGGATCTCGAGTTGTATTCTTGTAGCATATCAGAGCTCGGGAAGGCCTGCACCTCAAGGAGTCCATGCTCATTCTACTAGGGCCGTTGCCACATCTGCGGCCTTTCAAACTAGGGTTCCACTGGATGACATTTGTTCCGCAGCCACTTGGGCTTCATCTCATACCTTTATCAGCCACTATAAAATAGATGTTGTCTCCCGAGGTAGGGCGTCCTTTGGCTCTGCGGTGCTCCGGAATATCCTTCCATGAAGGCCACCCAAGATTTAGGTAGCTGGGGACTCTGTCCCAAAGGTTGCTGACAAATGAAGTTCCTACTTCAGATTAAGAAGTTATGTACTCACCGTAACGTTCCATCTGAGTAGATATCTTCATTTGTCTGCAACCACCCCCCCCCCTCCTTCCCCCTGACCAAAAGGATCGTTCTTGTGTTATTGGCATATGTTCCCATTGGGACACTTTTATCTGCTGTGCTATGGGGCAAACTTGATCTGAGGTCAGTTAGGGTAGGCAGGGGATTATGGGCAAGGGGAGGAGCTAGGAGCTCAGATCTATGCTATGATAGAAGTTGCCGGCCCGGATCCGAGATCGGCTCCGTATCCCAAAGGTTGCAGACAAATGAAGATACCTACTCAGATGGAACGTTATGGTGAGTACATATCTTCTTATTTTCTGACAAACTGGTGGCAAATCGTTAAAGACTGAAGTTAGAAAATAATGACAGACATTTGAGGTTTCAGACTTTATACCCTTTCAGAAAATTCATGCTAATGCAAAATCTGTTATTCTATTAACTTTCAATGTTTGTAAAAGCAATATTTAAAAATTGTCCGTATTTTGGAGCCTTTGTCCCACTTTTATTAATGGCTTTGTTCAGATTTCTTTCCCTAAGAGGTTGAGAGGTATGGCAGCAAATTATCCTTTGTTCCATATGACTTTCTTTTGTTACCGTTTTGTTCTATTACCATAATTATTTTTTCTAAATGACTTTACATTCACAATTCCGGTACATAGTTTGTATATTATTGGAAGGCAAGTTATTGGTCTACACCTTTTACGATGGCTTGCAGGTTCACTGTTAAGGAGGAGTAACATTTTTCCTGTTAACCAGGTTGGTGTCCTTTTGGGATGCACATACAAGTAATTTGTCTTCAGGACTAAATTATTGTGTAAAGATGTTAATACTTTTAGCAAAAAGTTGGGCACTGTATCTGGGCTTGGAGGTTTCCAAGTAAGTGTTTTTCTTAATTTTGTTTGTTTCTCTGCCCACTACTTTATCCATTTCATGTCATCTACATTAGAACTCCTTACTGTTTCTTTTAATTTTTCATATCCATTCAGCATCTTTATGTTCTACAGGGTCTTCATAAATATTTTCCCAAAGTGCCTCTATTTCTCCTTTTTCTATAGTGTCTCTTTTCCTTTTGCTTTGTTTCCCAGTTCTCTTAAAAAAAAGTTAATCAATGAATTGCTTATTTTATGCTTTGCCTTTCTGTTTATCTGCATATCTTCTAAATTGTTTTGGCTGTGCTGGTATTTTTAGTTGATTTTCAGTAGTATATGATAGTTGCTGGTCTCCTTTGACAGTGTGTATTGCTTTTACCATGTCTATCTTTCTTAGGTATTTTCGATAATTTGTTCCCTCTTCTGCATTCTTCTAACAGTGACACTTTGTGTCTTCATTTCTGTGTAGTTTTCCCCATCCAGTGCTTTCATGGTTGCATTTTATTTCTTCCAGTTTTTTCTCTCATTACTTTTTTTTGTTGTTAAGACGTTATCTGTTACTAATTTAGCTGCACATTAATATACTACTATATTTATTTATATTATATGGTAATAATTTCTCTTAATAGTCCTAATTACTGTGTTCTTCTGTTTCATTGGACTTCTAGCATATTGGGTCTTATTTACTTTCTGTAATATATTTCTTTAATCAATCTTAATTTGTCTGTCCATCTCTATTGCATCAAGAAGCTCTTCCCTTGAATTATTTTTTTATAAACTGTGAGCACCTTCTTTGCTCTCCATTTCCTGCTGGTATTCTACAGAATGTTCCAGAACATCTCCCTGTGACATATCCTCTTTAGATGCACCCTGCTTCATCTGCTGCTCCTTTATATGGGAACTCGTTAGCCCATCACTGTGCAACATTGTTTTCATCAGAATTGCCACTGTTTGCTGCTCCTTCTCTTGCTGTGCAACTTCAGATGAACTTTTTTACTGGTCTCCTGCTGAAGGCTTCGGAGCATCTCCATGTGGCAAGTCTTCAGATGCTTCCTGCTCCCAACTGTTTCTCCTTAATCTGGCGACTCATTGTTTCACCATGCTGTGACATTAGCTGTGTTGAATTTTATGCACTAAATCCTTCACTTTGCAGATAATTCATAATTCAGTTTCTGTTTGTTTAAGTTCCTAATTCTGTTTTCTTCTTTCCTCGTTTTTATTATTTTTTTGTATTGTGAAGTTTTCCATGCCCTGGTGCCTTTGCCTATATTTCTTGTCAAATATCTTTGATGCTGCTTTCTTTTCAAATAATTAGCTTTGCTGTCTTCTTTGCATAAATATTACACCATACCAGATTTCTCTTTCTTTCCCATGTCCATATTTCTTTTCCTGTACCTCCCGCTTCACTTGCTGCTCTTTAATATGGGAACTTGTTACATTATACTGTGACACTACCTGTGCTGGATTTTCAGCACTAAATCCTTCACTTTGCAGATAATTCATGACTTCAGTTTCTTTTGGTTTAACTTTTACCGTACTTAATCCTCTTTACTACATTCCCTGTTTGTTTTCTTATTTTTATATTGTGAAATGTCCACATCTGGATGTCTTTGCTTGTACTTCTTGCCAAATATCATTGGAGCTACTTTTTTGTATTGATTAGTTTTGCTTTCTCATTTGCATACATGGTACACCACATCAGATCTCTTTTTTTCTCCCATGTTGTTTCTTTTTTATACCTTTCAAAAATCTCTTGGCTTTGTTCTTTATATTTTCACACTTCTGTCTATCTCCTTTTTCTAGGCAGCCCAAAGTTTCTTTGTCTATGTAATGTTGTTCATGGATCTCCTCTATTAATCAACACAAATTTGCATTTTGGAGCTCTTGACAATTTTACTTGTGCAATTATTTTTCCTTCCTCTAATTTCTGTCGTAATCTTTTTGAATATATTTCATCCAGACTTGAGATGAATTCAGTTCCAGCAATACTCCTCTCCTTTTCTTGCTGATTTCATCTCTGCATTCAGATCCCCTTCTCCATTTAGGCTTAATATATTGATTTCCTGATGGAAATTGAAGATGACGAGAGGTCCATGTCCTAACCATCATCTCATGGTGATCCACAATTTGGTAAGATTTTAGAAATGAGAAAGGGAAACAGTCTTCTTTGAATCTGTTTTTTTTTTGCAGAGAAGTCTGGCGAAAGCTTGCAGGACACCCCAGACATCCTTCCTGACTGTTTTCTCATCTTCGGGATATTAATGGAGATCCAAAGAATATTTCCTCGGAGAATCCAGACACTATGTCTCCATGCCCATGGATGTTTAACAAAGTTCTTCGCTTCCTACCTAATTATGTTATCTGGGCAGAGATTCCTAAGCCAGGTGCAGCTGTCTCTAGGATCTCACTATGGAGGAGTCTAAATAAAGGACTTCAGGCCCAGTCTTAAACTTAAGTTGTCTATGTGACAATAGAAGGTACTGCCAGCACAGCTAGCTGGAATTTTGTAAATAATTATATGCCATTTGTGAAATATCAAACTGATTTATACAAGACGCTTGTGCTACAAATGTATTAGAACTGTATGTCATGTGTGTATCAAACTGATTTGTAGAGATGTTTGTGTTGAAAAGGTATTTGTAAAGTGTTTGTGTTTTTTAAATGTATCCACAGTGTGCCCTACTGTGGCACACTGTACATGCACTATTGCAACTGTTTAAATGTATATGTTTTAACAGAGGAAACTGGAAGGTTAACCACAGTCCAGCAAACTTTAAAATATATCTGAAATTAAATCACTTTACGGGTTCAGCCGTAAAGATGGTATCTTACAGGTTTCAATGCAGCCAGAGACACAGTCTGTACTTGGAAGCTTTCTGTATTGTCTTTGGGGTGAACTAATTACTAATCTGGAAGCATGGAGGTATGAATTGATTTGAGGTTGTTGTCTTCATTTGGTCTTCAACCTGTGGGTTTCCAGATCTGACATGGATCCAACTTGGCCACATATCCAGCATGTGATCCAAGCTCCTCCCCTACCCATAATGCCCCAGTCTCGTTCCTTCCTTCAAATCTCGTTTGCCTCGCTTCATGTCTGCATCGTGATCCATTTCTCTGAGCTGCTATTAGGGTAAGTATCATATTTTCTCAATCTTTTCCTTCTTGTAGTTCCCTTTTTCTATCCTTTCTACCTCCCCCTCCTCGCATGTTAGTGTCAGTTTAAAAAACAAAAAGCCCGCTTTTCCCTTTCTTATGAGCATGTGTGTGTGTCTGTGTGCATGTGTGGTTGGGCCTCTCAGAGCTGCTTACCATGTCTGAGACCCCTAAACCAGGGTTCCGAAAATGTACAGAGTGTGACCATAAGCTCTCCCCAGCTGATGGCCACACTCTGTGCATGGAATGCCTTGATGCTGCTCATTTAGACACCTCCTGCTCCATCTGCATGAGGTTCAATCCCCATGCATTGATGGAAAGGAGAAACAAATTAATCCTCCGAGGCCTTCTTCCCCCTCCTACCACCAGGCCTCTTCAACCCTGGCCTCCACTTCCATCTCCACCCCAGCTTCTGGGACTCAGTCTCCCGCCAAGAGGAACAATGACAAGCCAGCCAAGTCCAAGGGCAAGCGAAGGAAACAATCCCCTCATTGCTCTTCCTCTGCCGGTCCTCCAGCTAAGGTCTGTTCGGCTCCGAGGACGGAGTCTCCCCGGCTAATTTCCCCTTAGTTTTCCCCAGAGCAGAGAGTGCTTCAGACCCGATCGCTGACCTAGGTCTCTCCTCAGTGCCCATCTAGGCTGGTGTCGGTGGCCTCCTCATCCAGATCCACCCGCAGTCTCTCCAAAGCGGAGGTGGACAGGATGATCCGGAAAATTATCCGCACCCAGATACAAATGGGAGTCTTGCCTGCCCCATCTCCATCCAGAGCAGGGGGGCATGTGGTCTGCTTTCATCTTGATTACTCCTTCTCTGATCCAACCCTTGGTTTCGGAGCCCTCGGATCCGATGACACTCAGCATCAAGGAGTCGGCACAGACTGTACTTTGTACGTTGACACCGGCCATGGCCTTGAGTAGGTCGGATCCGACGAGTTCAAATCCATCTGTTTCTTGGAGCCATAGCCTCAATGCCAGATCCGAGGGGATGGTTGTGGCTCCAAGTCTTTCATAGCAGAGCCTTCCTCTTGGGATCTTGGTGCCTGGAGGTTCAGCTCTGGCTCACCCGTTGAGTCAGAGAGCTACGGCTCCTTTGGTAGCCCCTTCTGTGGAGGTCCATTTCCTTTCTCCTTATGACATGGTCCTCTCGATCCCTTCGAGAACCTTGAAAATCTCATCTTCTGATTCCACGTTGGCCTCTCTGTTTCTGGTGCAGATCCATCCACCCTGCCCCCTCAAGGACAGCCTGCCACCTCTTTGCACCAGGGAGCTCCCACTTGGGAACAGCAAGACATTTGGCAAGTCCTTCCCAGAGACCCCCACTGAGGAGGTGCCTCGCAAGTGTACATGTAAAAAGAGACACTTGGACTCCCCACCGGAGTCCCCCATGGAAGACACCGATTAGGAGGAAGGGGAAGGCTCCCCCTGATCACACCTCAAGGATGTCTCCTTTGAAGACCTCATGGAAATCCTCGGCCAACTTGGGGGATGGTCAGCCCAAAAACCTAACCCTGACGAATCATTTTTCCTGGAGGTACTTGGCGCAGAACCCTCTACTTCCAGGGTGTCCGCTTTTGCAGATCCACTAGTGGATCTTGTAACATCTTGAGCATGGAAGGAGCCAGTCACGGTGGAGCCAATCTCCAAATGCCCGGACAAGATCCTGAATGCCCCTATAGATAGGACATAGTAGACCGAGGGATCCACGGTTAATACCATGGTGGTGCCAGCGGTCACTAAGAAGGAGCTCGCACAGGAGAGCTCTACGGTTCATCCGCCTGACTGAGAGTCCAGGACGATGGACCATTTTTGGGAAGCAGGTGTACGCTTCATTGACGTTTTCAGTGTGTGCGCTGAATTATGTGGAATACATGATTAGGCTTCAGCATGATCTGATCAGAGAGATCGCTGAGTCTACCCCTGGGTCCATGTTGGTGAAGGACAAGAAAGTTTTCTCCTCCCGAATGGCCACCCTCACATCTATTGCAAACACCTCAATGTGTCTCCTTTCCTATACAACCAAAGGTGCTGCTAGAGCTGCCGGTACAGGAATTGCCATAAGGCATCCTGCCTGGCTCTGGCTTTGTGCCTTCTTGGAGTCCTTTAAGGCATCGTTTATTAATGCCCCGTACGATGGTTCCACCCTTTTTGGAAAGTCAATACGTGATACTCTAGTCCAGAGTGAGAAAGATGGGAAGACTCTGTCTACCATCAGGATCAGCTTTTTGGCCCCTCAATGATCATTTTCAAGGAATCTGCAGGGGGGCCAAGAAGATGTAGTTCCGGAAGTCTCAGCGCTACCCCAGGGCACTCAGGATTCACCTTTCCTCAGAGGCAGAGGGGGATTTGATAGACACCACCCTAGTGGCAGAGGGGGTCTGAGGAATCAAGGGTCTCGAGACCCTTTCTCGGATAGACCCTCACAGCAACCATGAAGGGTTGCCTGGCTGCTCGGCTTTGGAGGCAGTCGGAGGATGTCTCCCATTATACTCAATGGGCTGGGATTCAATCCTGGGCGATCGGTGGGTGTTGTAAATTATATCCAGAGGCTATTCAATTCCCTTTAACCAGTCACCTCTCTCATGCAGACACCTCCCGGACATTCCACCCACACAGAGGGAGGAAGCAGCACTGGAAATTGCAAAGCTGCTAAGAAAATGAGTCATCCAACTATTCCCCCCAGACCAAACCAGATTAGGCATTTATTCCAGGTTCTTTTTGGTGTCAAAGAAGACTGGGGACTTAAGACCCATTCTGGATCTTTCCATCTTAAACCTGCCGGTTGCCAAGATGAAATTCCAGATGGTCACTCTTCAGTCTATCCTGCCCTTTCTGCAGGAAAGTGATTGGATGTGTATAATCAACCTCCAGGATGCATACTACCACATCAAATGGACAGGCGCTCTCGGAGGTTCCTCCACTTCTGGCTGGGGGCCAGTCATTATAGATTGATAGGTTGATAGATAGATAGGTTGATAGATTAGTACTAAGCTAACTGCCTTTGTGAGACATTTTAAGCCTAGCCAATTATCCCTTGTGAGACTCAAACTCTGCACCTTGTGCTTGCAAGGCAAACACCTTAACCATTAGGCTACCCTCCCAACCCAACCCAATTATCAGTTTAGAGCACTCCCCTTTGGTCTCCCCACAGCTCCCACGGTGTTTGCCAAAGTGATGGCAGTAGTAGCGGCTCATCTGAGACTACAGGGATTCCAGGTCTTCCCCTACCTGGACGATTGGCTCATTGCTGCCCCTTCCAGGCATAGACTCTGCCAAGCGAGGGATTTCCTACTTCATTTAGCCCAACAGTTGGGCAGAACCATCAATCTCAGCAAATCTTCACTGGCTCCGGTTCAATTGTTAGGTTTCGGTGGGGCTTGGTTGGATACAATTCAAACCAAGGTCTTTCTAACCTAAAGGATTCAGTCCCTGAAGCTACATGTCCTCTGTATTCTTCAGGCCCAGTCACTGACAGTGGAAATAGTATTAAGGGTGTTGGGGTCCATGGCAGCCAAGATAACTCATTTATCCGTGACCCGGTTTGACATGTGGGGTACTTCAGTGGAACCTTGCGGTTCAATGGTCCATGTTAGATCTTCCATTGTCTTACCCTATTCGAGTCTCTCGGGTGTGCAGGGCTCTCTTCTGTGGTGGATTCATTCCCAGACCTCTTCCGGGGTCGTCTCTTTCTTCCACCTTCCCCCTTGGCCACAGTGACCACGAACACCTGCCTACTAGGGTGGAGGGGGCACTGTTTGGGAAGGACGGTCCAAGTCACATGGTCACCCTACGAGACTCAGTTGCATATCAGCATCCTGGAGATGAGAGCGGTGCTTCCAGCATCGCAGGCTCTCCGTGCCCATCTTCTCCTAGGGACGATTGCGATCTAGACAGACAATATGTCCGTGGTCTGATACATCAACAAATGGGGGGAACCAGTTCTTATCCCCTGTGTCACGAAGCCATGAGAGAGTGGCAGTGGGCGATCTTCACTGGACGTTTTCTGGTGGCAATGAACATTCCGGGGAAGTCCATCATTCTAGCGGACAGGCTCAGCAGGTCTGTTCTGATGCCTTATGAGTTGTCTCTGAATCCTTCCGTAGTGGAACAGATCTTTCTCAAGTGGGGTTAGCTTTCCTGCGATCTCTTCACCTCTTTTTCCAACGTGAAGTGCAGTGAGTTTTTCGCTCTGAACTCCCCCACCGGGAGAAGTCCCCAGAGATGCTCTGATTCATGCTTGCCCCCCCCCCCCCCCGGTCTCCTGTATACTTATCCTTCTCTGCCCCTAATACTGAAATTTTTTCAGAAAGCTCGCAGGCTGGGGAGCCTTAGTCACCCACATTGCCTCATTCTGGCCTCGCCAAGTCTCATCTTGGGGGTCCACCATGGAAGTTGGATCCGATTCCTGATCTCATCTCTCATCCTTCAGGGATTCTCCACCTAGATCTGGCCAGTCCGAAGCTCACCGGTTGGCTGCACCAGTTCCCATGGTAATCAGGACTCCCGGGTTATCTTCACTGGTCAAAAGGCTTCTAGTTGAGGCTCATAAGTCTTCTACCAGGAAGATTTATTCCAGCAGGTGGAAGCGTTTTTCTATCTAGGCTTCACAGCATGACCTAGACCCCTTCACTGCCCTGGTTCCAGCACTTTTAGAATGTTTAACAAGTATCTTTCAGCAAGGTGTCAGTTCGTCTATGGTCAAGGTCCAACTGGCAGCTATATTTAACTTTTACGTAGGTGAAAACATGGCTTCTCTAGCCTCTTCTGAGCTTTGTAAAGCCTTTTTGAAAGGCACCTTTCTACTTCGGGCACTGGTTAAGGACCCTACGCCTCCTTGGGATCTTGCGTTAGTTCTGGTCCCCCCCCCCCCACCTTTAAGCTTGCAACCTCGGTAGACTTACAATTTCTGTCCTGGTAGATGGCTTTTCTGGTTGCTATTACATCTGCTAGAAGGGTTTTGGAGCTTTAAGCACTGGCAATTTAAGTCTCCTTATTTGATATTTCATAAGGACAGGGTGTCCTTGAGCACTAATCCATCCTTTCTTCAGAGTCAAATATTAATCAGGTAATTAATCTCCTGGTTTTCTTCCCAAATTTTCAAAATAAGGGAGAGTACAAATTGCACCTATTAGATGTGCATAGACAGTTATGTTTTTACCTGCACAAGATCAAATCCTTTCGTAAGTCTGTCCAGCTCTTTATTTCCTATTCTAAGCCTTTCTTAGGGAATCCAGTGTCGAAGATTAATATTGCTCGTTGGATTTCCCAGTATATTACCCTGGCATATATGGCTAGTGGGTTATCCTGCCAGTTCATGTCAAGGCGCATTTCACTAGATCTTTGGCTACCTCAGCAGCCTTTTGGTCCAGAATATCTCCAGACAATATTTGCTGTGTGACCACTTGGGGTTCTTCACATACCATCATCTCACATTATAAGCTGGACATTCTTTCCAGGAACAGGGCCTCCTTTGGCTCCATTGTGCATTGGAATATCCTTACATGAAGGCCTCTCAGGTGTTTAGTAGCTGAGGACTCTGTCCCACACGTTGAAGACAACAGTGTCAGATAAAGAAGTTATGTATTCACCATAACGTTCCATCTGAGTTGTTGCTCTTTATTTGTCTTCAGCCATCCCTCCTTCCCTGTACCTTGCCTAGACTGTGTGGTGGTCTGGCTGGTAGAGGATATGGTCACCACAGGGGTGCATCTTGTTCTCCTTTCTTGCTTATAGAGATTTTGGCATGGGACAAGGCTTTGTTGGGTCAAGCTGGGTTGCTAAGTTAGGCAGCAAACTCTATCTGAAGGAAGGAAGGAGATGTGCATTATGTGTAGGGGAGGAGCTTGGAGCTCGGAACATATGCTGGCTATGCGGCCGAGTTGGATACGTGCCAGATCCGGGAACTCACAGGTTGAAGAAAAATGCAGAACAACAACTCAAATAGAACTATATGGTGAGTATATAACTTATTTTTTCATTACTCCCAGCACCTGCCACAGATCTGAGCAAAAGCCCTCGCATGTGCATTTTTACAGGTAGATGCTAAATCATGCCAGCTTCCAGCAATGGAGGTTTGCATGAGAACATAGAAGTTAGATGACCAGAAATTATGTCATTCTGCAAGCTATCCCACAAGTAATATTTTAGATATTAGTTTGAGAAGTCTCTTACTGAGATTGAGCATTGGGCCTGACCACAAGGACCATTCACCACATCATCTACCTCGCTCTATAAAGTAAGTAGGGAATAGTATAATTCTCTTAAATTTAGTCAGGAATATAGTGAAGCTTACACTGATATTGCATTTCTGTATTTTTCTGAGCCTGTCCTTCAATGTTATTTTAAATATTTCCTGTGATTTGAACTCTGATGACACTGTGAACATATACTTAGTATTGTTTTGTTATTTTATTATTTATTATTAAATATATTTAAACCTTTCATTCTGGCTGGATCTTTGTAGAGATTTAAGAGTATTACTATATTTGTTTGGTGACACTGTGTGGGCCACTCCTAATAGCCTTGCTCTTGGTCAAACTACCATTTGTATTAGTATTATTATTACACAGTAAAACTGGACACCCTTTGTTAAGGGCCTTAAAGTAGCTGGCGAGGGGTTCAGGTGATAACTACCTTATAGTTTAGGCAGAAGGGGGCATAGCTAGCAAACCTGTGCCAGCCTTTCCTAGGGGTGTGTGTGTGTGTGTGTGTGTGTGTGTGTGTGTGTGTGTGTGTGTGTGTGTGTGTGTATGTATGTATGTATGTATGTATGTATGTATGTATGTGTGTGTCAGCTATTTGGGCAGGGACACGAAGCAGTGGTTGAATAGAGAGGGTGCTGGAGGTCTTGGCTTGGGCACTCAGCTGAGATCTTAACTCTGTAGTTGTGCCAGTGGGGAGTCCTATTGGGTATCTGGAGAAAGAGGCAGAAACCAACCCTGGACTGACTGTGTTCCCTGTGTGCTCTTAAAGGAAATTGTGTTTGATTGTGCTTGATGCAGATTGTTGCATCTGGAGGTACTGTGTGTGTACATGTTATCCTCTGAGTGAACGTCCCCCACTGGTGCCAGTGGTGAGGACTGAGGGTTTTTGATTACTGGCTGAGAGGTGGAGGGTCGTCACAGTCTAAACCAATTTATTCCAAAATAAACCTTTTTGGCTGGCCAGTTTGCAGTCCTTCTTTCCATGTTTGTCACAAGGAGGTTGGATGTGTTGTTGGGACCTTTAAAATGCCTCCCTCTACATAAATATTTTCAAGGAGTCCAGATGGTATCTCTTTTTCTGGGTAGGAAGTAATTACCGTTTCAGGGCTCCTTCATTTATTTTCGGCCCCAATGGTGTTTACCATGCTGCTAATTGCAAATATACCAGACTCTGTAAGGTGTGAAGATGTTCCCTACCTCAGTGACTGGTGTCTAGTCATTTCCTGTTTCAACAGACTGGTCACTGATCAGGAGTCCTCCATGATGATGATGTTTCCATCCTCAGGAATATTGACACATGCTGCAGTTTGAGTTGGAACTAAATGATCACAGCTGCTCACCTTTGTTCACTGCACCTTGGTTGCAGTACAGTGCAAAGCCCTTCATTCCCAAAATATCATAGCTACCCTGTGCCTTAGGGTTTTCATACCAGTGGCAGTATCTGTTCTCTCTGAACCCTTTGCAAGAATTTTTATGAGGATTCTTCAATGAGCATGCAAGTGATCAGTGGTCAGCATGTACACTCATGCCCTAGGGTAGCAGGAACTGTCATGGGCAGACTGTTCAATGTGTATGGCCACATTCAGTGAGCCAGTCATGTGTATGGTCACATTCAGTGAGCCAGTCATGTGTATGGTCACATTCAGTGAGCCAGTCATGTGTATGGTCACATTCAGTGAGCCAGTCATGTGTATGGTCACATTCAATGAGCCAGTCATGTGTATGGCCACATTCAGTGAGCCAGTCATGTGTATGGTCACATTCAGTGATCCCGTCTCCACATAAATGTTCTGGAAATGAGAACAGTTCTCTCCTAGTAAGCCTTTAAGTATTTCCAGTCACAGAGCATAATAGCTACCCTTGCCAACAATGTGAGAGCGATTTGCTATATCAAGATGCAAGTAAGAATCCCTCTTACCCCTTTGTAGAGAGGCAGTGAGGGTTTGGAAACGCCATGTGAGACCCAGTTATTTTTTGAATGAAAACCACATTGCTGAGGAAGCCAACCCTCTAGGGGACGGGCTCAGTCATTACCTTCTGGTGACTTGTAATTGGCCATCAGTAATAAAGACGTTGTTCCATTATTGGAGGAAGATTGCTGTATTGTTTTTGCATTCTCTGATCTACAGTGAGTACAGGAATGTCTCTTGCCTGATCCCTCCTCTGGGGGGGGGAGGGGGGGATCCTCCCAGGAGTGCAGTTTTTCAGGAATGGCCTCCAGGACTTTGTAGACTTCCCCATTTCCTTTGATTTCATGACTTAGATTAGACTAATTCCAGTATTACAAGTAACATTAGTTTCAAATACAAACAGGACAGCAGCAATATCCCTAGGCATAAAGACTGAGGAATGATGTAAGGTGTTCGGAAGTAGTTCAGTAAAGTAGAACAGAATACACACAAAAGCAAAACTCGCAATTTTTCTTACAAAGACGAGATTAACTTGTATGTAGCATCATCCAATACAGTGACAGTATCTCTAATCCAGCAGCAGAAGGGGGGGGGTTGCAGAAGGTTACAAAAAAGCAGTGTTCATCTTTAAACATGCGTAATTGCTTTAGAGTTTGACTGCTTGGCTTATTCAGATTTCTCTTTGTGTGCTTTTATTCAACCCTATATTTTCTTTTGTTTTAATACCATATGGATTCTTGCTTATGGTGGCAGTGTAAGATTATAATGTATCTCCTGAAAACGTTCATCCAGTTTTTCCTTAACAGATGGACATAATGAGATGGGGGATGTTGGGAGAGACCAAATGGAAGCTCCTTTTTTTTTTCATCTAAGATGAGACTTGACAAACATCCGAGACTGTAAGAAACATATACAAGTGGTTTAAAGAAAATATCCAATCTCTGTCATTTGGTAGTTCAGAAGTAGTGACACTTCGACTCCTGAAAAGCTAAGGTGATAACTCTTCCCCCACCCCTGCCTGAACTGGTCAACAGGTGGTGAAATTCTTCCTGACATGTCCTTTAATTTAGAAATACTCCTAGACTGGAATTACCTGGATAGTAGATGGGTAAGGCAAAGGATGATTTACTCACCCACTGCAAAACATTTTTTTGTTTGTTTGTTCCCCCCTCCCCCCAGAATGGTGTATTTTATTTATTTATTTTACATTTGTTAACCCGGATGGTCCGACTGGACGAGGTCCATTTACAGCGGAGGCCCGGGGAGAAAAGCTCCACTTAATTAAAACAACAAATAACAATAATGATATTATACATAGTGTAAAAACATTGTTATACTAGTAGTATTTAGTAAGAAAAGAAACCGTAAAAAATGTAATCAGCAATATTTACATGTGTACATTCTGTTTGTGAGATACCATTTGTAACAACCATGCTTACTTAGGGCATAAAATGTGAGAGAAAAGAGAAAGTGTGGAGGTAACAGATTTTAGGACTATGTGGCACATGGGCAAAGCCAAGAACTTATAAGATGGGCCTTTAGGGAGTTTTTGAATTGTGTGGTATTTGATGCAGAAGTCACAGATTTAGGGAGATTATTCCAAGTTTTTGCTGTACTGTGTGAAAATAGAGCTTTACCTGCTGTGTTGTTAGCTGAGGTGATAGAGAGGAGTGATTTGTTGGCAGAGTGGAATGGACGGTTTGGTGTATAGTTAGTCAGTAATTGCCTTTTGTCAGGATGTTTTAGGTTGTTATATGCTATGACAAGTTGGTGATAGGTTAATAGCTGTGGGAGCTCAAGCCACTGAAGTTGCCTAAGAGGTATACAGTGATGGGTTCAAAACGAGGAATTTTTTGCAAACCTGACAAATTTGTTATAACAGGACTCAAGTTTGCCTAGGTCAGATTGCCTAACATAAGTGAGAACTGGGGCTGCATACATTAGTGTGGAAAGGAGGTGGGTTTGAGCTAGGGTGACCTTAGCCTGATCTGATAGAAAATGTTTATGTCTGTATAGGGAACCCATTTTTTTGTGTACCTTTTTTATACTTTGAGAGATATGGGTGTCATAGTGGAGGTTATGTATCTCAACGCCAAGGAGCTTGGTGTGGAGAGAGGGTGAAATGACAGTTCCATTATTGGAAGAGAGAGAGAAGGAGAGTGGAGAGGTTTTTGCTTTGTTTCGGGTAAATAGAAGTAGTTTTGTTTTGTTGGGATTTAAGATAAGTTGAATATTAGTGATCCACCTTTCTACTGAGACAAAAGATTCTTGGGCGAGGTGCTCTAGGGTGGTAAGAGATGGGGCTGAGCAGATTAGGTGGAATCATCTGCATACTGTATGAGTGAGGCCTGCAGGGTAGAGGTATGTAGGTTATTGGTGAAGATAGAAGAGAGCGGTGGACCCACTATGGAACCTTGAGGTACACCAATGGTGGTTGAGAGTAAAAGTGATAAAACTCCATGCCACTGGACAGCTTGTTGTCGGTCTGATAGGTAGTTTTTAAACCAAGCAATAGTGTTAGAGGCAAAGGCTAAAGAGGTTAGAGTATCTATTAGCATGGAGTGAGAAACCATGTCAAATGCTTTAGAGAGGTCCAGGAATATAGCAGATACAAATCTGTTGTTATTTCTATGTTGGTTAACCAGGTTTGTGAAGGAGAGAAGGGCGGTGGTTGTGCTGTGGTGTGGGCGGAAGCCATGTTGTGTAGGGGAGAGGAGATTGTATGAGTTTAGGAAATGCATGACTTGAGAGTATATGCATTTCTCTAGTATCCTTGATAAAGGAGACAGAATGGCAATGGGGCGGTAGTTTGAGAATTCATAGGAGTTTTCCACCCTTATGAAGGGAAGTAATGTAGGAGATTTTCCACAGTTGAGGGATATAGGATTCCTGTATGGAGCAGTTGAAAAGGATTGAGACTGGGTAGGATATGGAGTCTGCAGCCATTTTTAGGACATTTGCTGATATACCCTCTGCTGCAAGAGTAGTGGGTTTAAGTTTTAAGGGGTGTTTTTTTATTGTAGATGTTGGCACAGGTGAGAATGTAAAGGCAGATGTGGTGTTAGGAGCTGTTGGCATGGATGAGTAGCTATTTTTGTATAGTTGAGTAGATAGAGATTTAATGGATTCAGTAAAGTGATTGAATGTGGAGGCTATATCACTATCTGTATTTGTGGAGGTTGAGGTGGGAGCTGGTGTGGTGGTTTTACCAGGTTTTAGTAGGGAGTTAATTGCATGCCAGAACTTTTGAGGGTTGTTGGAGTGTTTGTTTTGGATACTTAGATAGTAGTACTGTTTATCAAGCCTTGTTTGTTTGACCTGATTCCTAAGGTGTTGATAGTTTTGTTTGGAAAGACTCGTGTTGTCTTTCTTCCAGCTTTTCCATGCCTTATCTCTGGATTTTAATAGGGCTCTAATGGATCTACTAAGCCATGGAGCATATTGTAGTTTAGCTCTAATTATTCTTATGGGGGCTACTAAATCAAGAATCTTAGTAAGAGTACTATTAAAATAGTCCACTTAGTCTAGGTCAAGGCTGTGTAGTGGTTCCCAGTTAAATTTTTTTAATATAGTGTTGCATTCTAGAGGGTTAACATTGCGATTGTTTCTGACTTGTCTATAGACTGTAGGTTTGGTAAGTTAGTACGTTTTCATAGGAGGAAAGTCGGGAGATGGTCACTAAGTCTGTCAGGTAAACTACCTAATTGGTAATTATGTTCAGGGTAGTTTACTAATGTCCAATCTAGTATAGATTCCGTATGGGATTTTTTATCTACTCTAGTAGGTTCTTGAATGAGTTAAGGAAATCCATACGGGTTGATGTAGTTAATGGGGTTTTTAGAATTGCAGGCTAGCCAATCAGTGTTTAGGTCTCCTAGTAGAATAGTCTCTTGTGGGAGGTTGTCTTTTACCCATTGAAGAATCTCCTCAATTATTGGATCGTTATTACCTGGAGGGATGTATGCGCAAAGAATATTGATACTCTTTTTTTCTTATTTAGGTGTAGCATAGAGCCTACGATCTGGGCGGCCACAGTGGTGCAGTGGTTAGCATTGTCGCCTCACAGCAAGAGGTTCCCTGGTTCGATCCTTGGCTGGGGTGCCTTCTGTGCGTAGTCTACATGTCCTCCCTGTGGTCGCATGGGTTTCTTCCGGGTGCTCCGGTTTCCTCCCACATCCCAAAGACATGCTGTAGGTGGATTGGACACTCTAAATTGGCCCTAGGTGTGAGTGCATGTGTGTGCCTTCTGTGGAAGGTTGAGTGCTGGGCTGGCAACTCGACACTGCAAAAACTGCACTGCCGATCATGAGTGGACATGTGATCCGCTGTGGCGACCCCTAACCAGGAAAAGCCGAAAGAAGAAGAAGAGCCTACGATCTCAGCAGTATTAAATTTTAGTAGAGGAGTTGGTAGAGGTTGTATAGTAAGTGTATTTTTATAGACAATTGCAATGCCCCCTCCCTTCTTTCCCGTCCTGTCTAGTCTTAGGATGTTATATCCTGGAGGGAGAATGTCCTCCTTCTGTGTGCTGGGTTTTAGCCAGGTCTCTGTCATGGTTAGAATGTCAGGGGAGTAGTGAGTTACGAATGCGTGTAAGTGGGGGAGTTTGTTTGATATACTGCGTGAGTTAAGGTTAATAAGTAGATCTGCCGTGTGTTTGTTTGGGGGTATAATGTTGCTTGGCCCTGGATTTGGGTGAATATCTCCAGAGGTAAGGAGTTATTTCTTTAATAATAGATGAAGTTTGATTGTTTGTGAAATGTCTATGTGGAGTTTGCATGATGTTTTTCTAGTGTAAGATAGTGGCATGTTCTTGTTGTGTATAAGTAATGTTGTGTTGTTATTAAATAAAGAGGGGGCTATTGGGAAGCTTATGTGGGTTTCTGTGGGTGTGAAGGTATGTGTTGTATGGTAGGTGGTGTGCGGTAGTGGTATGTATGTGTGTGAGTATATAGTGTAGGTTAGGGTTGTGAGGGTTAGTAGGAGAGATGCAAGTAAGAACAACATGGTTTGTGTTATGTGGTCTTTGGATGCAAGTAGTGTTGATTGGATGAGAGTTAATCAGGGGTGGGATTTGGGAAGTTGCAGTTGATTGGCTGTAGGGAGTGGTCAGGTGATATGGGGTTAGGATAAATGTAGATGTAGTGAGGGCAAGTGGGAATTAGAGGCAGGGTAGGTGAATGGAGCGGGGCTCAAGCAGACCCCGAGGCTGCAGAGCCAATCTATTAGGTCTTTCCAGTACAGACGAGCTATGCACAGTTTTAGCCAAAGGTAAGCTATTTCAAAGGAAAGCATTAAGCTGATTTTCTAAACCTTGGCTTTTGTTTTTATAAAGTACCCTTTGCCTTAGTTACAGGAATAATTGGGAAATATCTAATGTATTTTTGCCAGTGCTGCTGACCCCCCCCCCCCCCGAGCGGTTTGTTACAGAGCTAATCTCCAAAATGTAACAAAATTAAGTATAGGGGAGAGTATAAACTTGTTTCCTTGCTGGTCACAAAAAATCAGTTTGACTGTTTGGTTTTCAGTTTATTTGCAGTCAGTAGTCCCCCTAGCACTGCGAGCCTTTCAATAGTGTGTGTGTGTGTGTGTGTGTGGGGGGGGGGGGCAGGCTAGGTAGGGCTGACAAAGTATAGAGTCCCGCAGGAGATGAGTTCTGTGAGCACTAGCAGTATCTACATCTGCTGGGAGATTATGTCCAAGAGGGACATTCAGAATAACATCTTAAGGATATAGGATCACAGGATCATAGGAAGTTACTAGCTAATGACCCTAGGGCCCTTACAAGCCTAGCCAAGTTTTACCATTATTTCCACGATCAGCACCTATCACACCCTCTGTCCAAGAGGGACATAGGTGGAACCCCTGGGGTGAACTTATGGTTACCCATTCAGTCATCCAGATTGCGTTTGAAGAGGGTCAATGAGGTACTCTGCTATATATGAAGTGGGAGTCTGTTCCAAAGGTGAGGTAACCTCTGGAAGACATATCTGTCCATCCATCAGGTTTTATTAATGTCACATACCAGGTTAAGGCCATTAGAGCAAGTAACCCGTGTACCAATTGACATACGGATATGCAACATTTCCAATAAAGCAGGGTCAAAGACTGCCTTATATGCATGGCAGAGATCACCTCTGAGCAGTCTGTATTAAACAGAATAAAGTGACAGTGATTTCAGACAGTCCTCATAGGACAGATGCTGAAGACCTTGACTTTTTCTTGTGAGTAACCGTTGTGGTCTCTTCAGTTTCTGCAGGTGTTTGGAAATGTACATACCAAAAGGGCATTGTACTCCATTATTGGCCTGATGAGGGAAAGAGTACAGGGGGGTTTTAACTTCTTTTTTCTGGAGGCAATGCCTTATGAGATGTGTGCTCAGGTCTCTCACCACTGAGTGTGTACTTAGGGTGTTATTGATGTGGTAGTTAGCAGGAACATCACTCTTACCAAAAGGGATGATGATGCATTTTTTTGTATTAAGTTTAAGGCCATGACTTTGGCACCATTCATTTGTTTGTGTAAGACCCTCTTGTAGGATGTTTACATTGATTGGAGATTCTACGACCGCTCCCAGTTTGCAGTTGTCAGCAAACTTTGTCAGCCACAGACCTTTAGTTTTATCAGTGAACCAGTTAGCAACCCATCTAATGATATATGGGTTGACAACTAGCTGAGTGAGTTTATCAATTATGTCTGAGTGGGGATAGTGTCAAAAGCCTTGGTTAAGTGTAGTTAGGCTGTGTGCACAGATTTCCCCTCATCGAAGACGTTCACCAAGTCTAACAGGCATGATCTCCCTTTGACAAATCCAAATTGAGTAGAGTCAAGTGTTTGGAGGTTGCCAATGTCTTTGTTGATAAGGTCCATGATGATTCTCTCCATGGCCTTGCAGATAAGGCTAGTCAGGCTAATAGGTCGATAGTTGCTGGGGTCAGTGGAAGCACCACCTTTGTGCGAGGGGATAACTGTGGCCTTTCAGCTGGTGTAAAGCCAGTGCTTAGACTATGATATATGTCTTAAGTCTTGTGATAAGGTAGTATTAGTGTCACAAATCACCCACTTGCTTAGTAAGTATGTCATCAGAAGGGCACACATTGTACATCCCTGTTGTCCTTACTTGTTATGGTTTCAAAAATGGGGGCTGTGAGATCAGGCAGAGCTGTATGTTATGGAAGTGAAAAATGCAAACCGTTTTCTGTAGGATATAGTCTGTCAGCAGTTCTTTAGCCTTAATTTTAATTGAACTGCTTTGTGTTCACTTCCAAACCACCTTCTGAAAGAAAATGGGTAAAATGCCACGTTTGCTATTTTTTTAAAATGTATATTGATTCTTATAAAGTTGGTAAATGCCAAAACTGTATAACTGAATAAAAAAGGTACTTTGAAAAATGTCAGAAGTGAAAATTCACTGCAACCAGACAGATTTATTTTGCTGTTGGATATTTAGCACTGTTTGAGTAAAGCTGAATTCCTCAAGAGTTGTAAGAAACGTTACCATGCTGAGACCAAGCTGCTGATTGGGTAAACCATACAATCTGTAGTATAAAATAAGTTACACTGTAATGCTTTTCTCTTTTATTTTTGTTGGTGATTTTTAAAGACTACCTTAAAGGTGTGAACTGTGCAAGGATGGCACATATTATATGGTTTGGGACTCTAAAATAAGTATCCTGAAAATTTTAAGTTGGTAATATTTGCAATTATGAGTCATCAATTAGTTTGAATAATACATTTCCTTATAACCAAAGCTGATTGTGTCAAATTGACAAGTGCCTGATGTGGTTTCTCACTTCATGAAATAGTTAACTGCCTTGACTTTTTCTATACTAACACAGGAACTTAAAAAAAATATGTGGTGCTGCGGAGTTGCCTTTTGAGATGAAATAGCACGCTGATGCCCAGACTTCACAAAGTAGGCAGATAACATGTGCATCTTAGACAATGTGTCACAGATTGTCTGTGTACCCCCTATCATAGGTATATACCAGGCTAATGACCACAAGAGCCTTTATAAGCCTAGCCATGCAGTCCAGCCCAGTTGTGTCTCTTTGTATTATGGGTGTTTATTAAAATGATGTATTATAATTAGGAAGTTTCTAGAGGTTATGCGTGGGAGGAGGTATGTTAGTTTAGGCATAACTGTCTTACTCTGTCTATCAGAGACATGGGGGCCAGACCCAGGGTGAATTTCCAATTGCCCATGCAATGGTCAAGGTTACACTTAAATAGGGTTAGGGATGGACTCTGCATCACATGGATGGGGAGCCTGTTCCAGAGCATGGGGATCCTCTAAGACACTTCTCTGCCTTGCCAACATGTCTTATTTATGTCACATGCAAAATTTAAATCCTTTGATCTAGTGGTTCTGATGCTGTTCATTTTGCGGATGTGCAAGAGATCCATCAGACCTGGATCTGAGGATGCCTTGTATGCCAGGCATAGCTCACATTTCAGTAACTTGTAAATGGAATATAGAGATAGGGCTTTAAGGCGATCCACATAAGACATTGTGTTTATACCCTAAATTTTTATGTTAAAGAACCTTGTGGGTGTTCCATCTGTTGCATATGTTTAGTCAGGCACATGCTGAAGGGGTTTTATACACAATGATGGCTCTGATAAGGGTCAACTAAAGGGGCACTGTGACTTTCTTGGATCTGGATGCCATACCCTTACTTATAAGATGGGCAACATAGAGTGATTTTCTTACTACCTTGACCACATGTTGGTCAAAGACAAGATTACTGTCTACATGTGTTTCTAGATCCTGGACTACCAGGTTAGCTCTTACTGGTGTCTTATTGATGGAGTAATTAGCCTGGGTGGCAGTTTTCCTAAAAGGCACTATAATGAATTTCTTAGCACTGAGTTTTAGACTGTGACCCACCTACAAGGTTCATGTTTAATGTTTACTATCCACGATCACTTCCTCCTAGTACCCGGATATTGTCCTTCAACATCCATCTCTCGCCTTCTGAATTCATGTCCAGTCCTTCAGGCTTAATCCCGCCCAAGCCTTCCATGAAATTGTTGCTCCTTGTAGTTTAAAAACTCAAACAGATCTTGCCTGTTCGCAGCTAATTTGTACACCATTGCTTATGATGTGTTTGCTGCCTTATTACACACACACACACACACACACACACACACACACACACACACACACACACACACACACACACACACACACACACCATATCTCTCTACCTGCATCCCTTCTACTATTGTATTGCTCTCCAAACCTAGGACTGCATTCAGCATTGACAGATGCTTGAATCTCTCCCTTCCTCCACCAATTGCCAGTTTCTGTCTTCTGTCAAATGAAGTTTAGAACAGAACTGTTCTTTTGCTTTCATGAATGATGCATCCACTTTGTAAACTGACTCAAATTTGCAATTGAGTTAGTTACTCAACAACTGAATTACAGTTCTTCTAAAAGCGCTGTTTTATATGGGTTGGGACTTGGTGTGGGATAATGCTGCAGAACCTTCAGCAGTTCAGGTGCCTGTCATGTGCATGTGTTCTTTTCTTTATAGGTTCATAGGTAGGTACTAGGCTATCTGCCAGAGGGCATGTATAAGCCTAGCCAGAGTGTGTCGGCTTTCGTCGCCCCATTGATTAATTAACTGATCCTCTGTCAAGCAGAGCCGATGAAGTGATCCCAGGGGTGTATTTTCTGTTACCCATCCACTCGTCAAGGTTTCTCTTGAAGAGTGTTAGTGAGGGGCTCTGTCTGATGTAATTTGGAATTTTGTTTCAAAGCATGGGGAGTCTCTGTGACAGGAATCTATTCCTCCAGCATATTCTATTTATTGTTGTGGCGAGGTTTAGCTCACTAGAGTGTGTGGCTCGCAGTGACTTGGATTTCTTTAGGTGGAGCATGTCCATCAATTCTGAGTTGGACATGGCTTTGTAAATCAGGCAGAGATCATCTCTGAGTAAGCGATATGCCACTGAGCAGCCGGAGTTTTTTCAATCAGGCTGCATAGGGCATATGTTTGAGGCCAGTAATCCTCTTGGTGAGGTGCTTTTGTGGTCTTTCCAGCTGTTGGAAGTGTCTTGTGAGGGACATTCCAAATGGGGCATTGTACTCTATGATGGGTTTAATGAGTGACGAGTAGAGGGGCACGATAACCCCTTTATTTCTAGATGCGAACCCTTTAGTAATTAGATGGGCCACATAGAAGGATTTCCTAACTACGTTGGCAATATGATTGTCGAAGGAGCGATTACTATCTACCTGGGTCCCTAGGTATCTGTGGGAAGTCCGGGAGATGCATGAAATTAACTTACCTTATTTCATAACTCAAGACTGCAGATTATATGGGGTGTATTTAGTAATGGAACACTTTTAGGAATGATTTTTATTGTTTTTGGAGGCCTGTTTGACATGTTGAAAGCTACACCTTGTTTGGTAAAAAGGCTGTTATTAGTTGAGTAGGAGGTCTTCATTGTTTAAATGGATCCTGCAAAGTACAAAAAAAAAGTGTAGTTAAGAAGCTTATAGAAAACTGTAATGTGAATTATCATGGTTTAGAGATGTTTACCTTACAAAGTTCTTGTCTATAGGAATGTGACTTGTGTTCCCATTAGTGAGAAATCACAGAAATTTAGTGTAGATTTCTTCTTCCTAGCAATGGACGTGTGTGTGTCTGTGTGTGTCTGTGTCTGTGTGTGTCTGTGTCTGTGTCTGTGTGTGTGTGTCTCTGTGTCTGTGTGTTTGATTTTTTGTTTTCCTGAAGCTCTAAAACTGCCACACAAAATCCTACTGAGAATCCTGAAAAGTTTGTTAAAGAGAGGCAGAGATGGTTTTTTGTCTTCCCCAGGAAAGGTCATGGTGTCTCAGCATTTTGAGAATCCCTTTTCAAAGGCAAGTACGTAGCAGAAACTGAATCAGGGGACTCTGCTGTATATGGACTTCTGCCATTATAGATAGCAAAGAGCCTTCCCTGGAAACAGCGCAAACCTGTTGAACTTGACTGTGCTCTCTGAATTAAGTTTTAAAATGCTTTCATCCAACAAGTAAGCAAGCCAGTTTTCTGTAAGTTATGCATCTGTAGTCAGCACTCTGACAGTGTTCTTAGATGATAAGTTAGCCAGAATGCCACTTTGATTATGGAAACCTGTATCTAGGCATTTCTGTGTCAGGCAAAGAGATGAAAACAAAAGCCCATGTGTCTAGGCTGGAACAGTTGTAGTGATTAATCAAGAGGTACATTTTCTGACATCACAAACTGCATAAATGGTTTAGTTTTGTTTGTATAACAATGTAAGGACAGATGAAAACCTAACACCTGTGGTTTGCAAAGTCAACTTGAGTACCACAGCTGCCCCCTTTTCTCTGCAGTCTGGACCTTCTACACTAACTGAACTTTGAGATGCTTCAGATAGTATACAATGGCTAAACTCGGACCCATACTATTAACTAGATATCAAAAAAGAGAGTTTGTTCTGGTATTGTAATTGATGTTTTGTATATATCTAAGGCATTTGTTACATTTTGTTTCCCTTGTTCTTAAGAATATGTGTATCGGTGTGTAATAGAAAAATAGCTTTGGGTTCATTAAAGCACGTAAGTGATCAGAAAACTATCCACTGACATTTTCATGTGTTAACTGTCTTGTTGTTATGTAGTATGTGTTCACCAGTTCCACCAGTGTTCGTTTTTCCACACTGGAAAACTGGAATTGTGGCTAGAAAAGTGGAATCTGGTATGTCATGGTCCTGCAGTACTCTTTTAGGTTGACTCATGTATAAATGATGGACACTGCATGTTTTTGTATACATTTTTTGACAAACATAAGTATTGCAGTATTCACAACTTAAGCAGTGACTAAGGAACTCTTTTTTTTGTATAAAATAGCAAAAGCAGAAGTTTTAAGAAGCAAATCATAATCTGCTGGATATAGTAGGTTTATTTGCAGCACATTATTTTACTGTCTAGCCTGTGATGTATTGTAGCCAGTTTAGTTTTATTTTGACTGCCTTTTGACTGCCTATTGGGAACACTGACAGTGTTCTGCTTAGATGATTTTGAACAATTTGCAGCAGTCTCCATGTTAACGACACTTAGAGTCAATTTAAGCAGCAGTATTGACGTACATGCTAGTGTTAAAAGAATCACTTGGCTCACTGTTAATCATTTTAGAATTCTTATGCCATTTATGATTAAAGGGACCCTGTCAACCTATAAGTGTGCAATTTCTGACTTTTTTTAAACTAGGTGTAGGCGTTGACAGCACCTCAAACTTTGAAATAGATACAGTACTTAAAATGCCTACATGAGGTGCTGTTTTATTGAAATAATTATAACAGTGTGGTAGAAAAAGGACTGTTGACTGACATGATCACTCAGAAATTCGTCCACCCAACAGGACGTAAAACAACTTTTGTTAAACATGCAAGTCTCACAAGTTGAATACTATTACAGATTTGTCAAATATACAAATAAAGAAATCTGATAGTAGAAGATGAAAACAAGAGTCGTTTCACATATACCAAGTTTTGAGCCCAACAAGTGCTATTCGCATATTGAGTGTCTGTAAACATGTCAGAGGATGAATTTACTGTTCAGTGTAGTTACTCATCACAGAGTTTTTTTTTTTATTTTCTGTATTATCTATGTGTAATGTGGTACCCAGAAGCCTGTCAAAACTTTTAGCTTTTTCATTTTTTTTTTTTTTCTGACTTGAATCATAAATCTTTTCTGGTCGAACCTGTTAGTTTTTCAGATAGGTGTTTGTTTTATTCTGCTTAATGTAAGGGAGACTACAGGAGTTTTTCAGATAGGTGTTTGTTTTATTCTGCTTAATGTAAGGGAGACCACAGAAAGACCACACGCAGTCTTGGGTTTTACATCCTGCATCTCTCTTCCTGAGATCAGTAAAGCTCATTTAGCATTTGACTTTATTCCATCATATGCTCCCTTCTGTGAATCTGCACAGTATCTGATGGATTGCTGACCCTGGAGATTTGAAATACCAGGCGAAGGGCTGTCATCATTGGGCTTAAAGTTAACTTGTTTTTACCCTGGCTTTGGGACCTGTGTGACTTATGACCGTGTCCGTCACTGAAACGTGACATATACTACCTGCACAACTGTTCTGTGCCACTTCTGTCCAGCTGACCTGTCCTGTGCATCTAGTGATTAAGTGAATACTTCTCCACAGATTTACACCTTCATGGTTTTTGAATGCATCTGTCTTATAAGCTCTGTTCATGAGCCTCAGCAGTCAACATTTGTTGTGTTGTGCAGCATTGGGAGTGAGCCACCATACTTGTGGGGTACCAAAACTCCCTCAAATTGAACCCCTTGCTTGTAGCGGCTTGAGTCATCTGCAGCTGATGCATCCTAGGTGATAGATGTCTCTATCCGTGTCTAGTCCTCCTGGCTGCTATGCAATGTGGTAGTCATCCTAACCCGTATATTTATCCTTTGTTTTGACCGGGTTAATCCCACTAGGCATATTTGACCTTATTTTATTTATTAAACTGGACCTTTTTCATTCTCAGCCTGGGAGCGGTTTCTAGTGAAGTGACTTGCTTGGAGTGGCACAGTTAGGCAATGGAGGCTGATGGAATCAAATCCGACCGTCAGACTCCTGTTTGGGTCAAGCTTTGCAGTGAGCTTGACTCCCTTCCTCTCCTCGGGATGCCTGAGCCACATCAGCCTTTGCATCAGTCGGTCATTCCCACATTCTCTCCTTGGGATGCCTGAGCCACATCGGCCTTTGCATCAGTCTGTCGTTCCCATATTCTCTCCTCGGGATGCCTGAACCAGATCAGCCTTGGCATCAATTTGTTGCTCCCACTCATGCTTCTTGTCCCTTCATGTTCCTGTGCTGCTGATCAAGCACAGCAAGTAATTCAGAATGTATTCCTGCAGGCTGCAGAGCTGGGCAGCCTCTGTCATGGCCTGTCTTTGAAAAGATGGAGTTTTGCACACAGCACTTAAGATGTGATTCTGCAACCATCTCGACAGTGGTAAAGTGACTTCCTGTTTCTCATCCCACTTCTTCTTTACCCGAGTATCCCCTAGTCTGTAATACTGTCCCTCTGATTGCCTGTCTTCTTAATATCGGATTACATAAAATCATGCTGATGCTGGACAATAAGGGCTGCAATAGATATGAAGACATTTGAATGTGTTTTAACACTTTATAAAGCAGCAGAAAGAATAGACTGTAAGGTTTGTCACACGTCAGTCCTAGGTGCTTGTTGTTTATAAACTGACAAGGGGAAGCTCAGAAAGAAGCAGCAGAGATCAAGAAGGGTTAGGAGGATTGCTTAATGGTTAAGGTGTTTGCCCTACAAACACAAGGTGCAGGGTTTGAGTCTCACAAGGGATAATTGGCTAGGCTTAAAATGGCTCACAAGGGCAGTTAGCCTAGTACTAATCTAGGAATTTAAGAGTATTTTTCTTTACAGCAGAGTACTACAGAGTTAGAATTTGCCCTTCATTTCTTTTCATCTTTGCTTTCAGATCTTGTCAGTAAAAATGTAGTTTTTTGATGCATCTAAATAGATATTGCATGGAAAAATATCAGAATATATTTTCTTTTTTAATGACCTAACTGTTCTTACTGTACTGCCCAAGTAATCATCAGAGCTTATTTACATATGCTCCAGTAGACACTCCTAGTGTGTAGTATTACATACTAACAAGTATATGGAACAGGTTGACAAACATGAAGACTCACTCCTGGGAATTTATTAAAAACCCTAGCCAGAGCTGCATGAGTTGTACCATGACAACATATTTTGTGAGCTGGAGAGAGTTAGGTGCAGTTAGGAAAAATGCCATCATCTGCTAATTTCCATGTCTCTGAATTGTAGTTACTGCCTCGATGTGATCATTGCTGATCTGCATGTTGCAGTAGTACACTGATGCCCTTGTGAGCATTGGCATTTCCCCAGTCACTCTCTCTCACACACACAAGTACAAGTCCGACCACAAACACGTACACACATCAGAGTCTGGCATCTGTCCCTGGCTAGTCTGCCCTGCTATGGTCCCACCCTCGATCCTCGTAATAATTGAAGTATCATTATGGCACATGCCTAGTGCTCTGGTGGTTTCCACCAACCCCTGGTTTTCCTTGATTCCTCTACTGCTGAATGTACAGCTCTGGCACTCGAGTTTAGAGCAATCCATGGCATCTAGCATCTCCCTCATCCCCGATGCCAGTAATAGTTTAATCGGTGGTATGGCACCATTACAGTTTCTCTAGTGGTTAATGTTTCCTCCACCTTCCAATCCTCATACTGCAGTTGGTGCTGTTATAACACTTATAATCCCTGGTATTTAATATTTCCCCCACCTCCAATCCCTATACTGAAGTTGGTGCCATTGTAGCACTTCAGTATTGAGTAATTCCTGGTGTCTGGTGGTTTCTCGCACCTCTAATTCACCTTGTAACAAAAGGAGATACTGCAAGCCCAGCTAGCTGGAATTTTGTAAATAATTATATATCATTTGTGAATATTAATATGATTTATATAGAAGTGTGACAGGGAGATGCTGCCAGCACAGCTGATTGGAATTGTGTAAATGGTTGTGTGTCATTTATGAATATCGACATGATTCATATGCTTGTGTTAAAAATGTATTAGAAGTGTATGTCATATAAGGTGGTTTGTACAGATGTGTGCTGAAGAAATATGTTGCAGAGTACTCGGCTTAAAGATATATCCACAGTGCACCCTACTGGAAAAGAACAAAAATGTATTAAACTACTGTAACTGTGTAACTATATATGTTTTAATAGTGGGAACTTGCAAAACTTCAGAAAAATAGTTGAAATAAAATTATTTTATAACAACATAATAAAAGAGATGTTATCTTTCAGTTTCATTGTAAGAGGAGACATAATGTCTAGGAAAAAATAAAATTGCCTAAATCTCCTTGTGTTCTGACTATACTTCTCAAACATTTTGGAAATATAGAGTATATTATACTGCATTTATTAAAACTGTATTTGCCTTAATATTGCTACAACTCAAGTGCTCTAGGTTGCACTGCATCTGAATTGTTTGTGTGTTTTAGCTGCTTTTCTGTATATGTAGACTAGCTACTTATTCTACTGTATTACTGCCTCTTAAATCGTTTTTCAGATGTGCACTTGCCTTGCTTCATTCAAAAAAGTTTTAAATTGCTAATTTTGTAGTTTTAATTGCATTTACTGTTTAGGGCTACACACTCAAGTGTGTTAGCCTTTTCTGTGTTTATTTACTCTATTATTGCATTGTTTAGCCTGTTTTAACCAAAAAAAAAAAAAAATACTATCTTGTTTGCTCATTTCCTGCCTTTCCTAGCTAGTATAGTCCAGATCCCAGGCTTTGCTGGTTTCAGGATTTTATTTTCTGTGCTCAGAACTATCCAGACCTTGCTGTAGGGAAGTCCTACTGCTTACCAGTGGGAGTGGTGAGCATTGTACTGCCTATCTAACGCTAGAGGAGTGGTTTCCAGCTCTGAAATTGTAATTTTATTAGCCTTTTTGGGCTGATTTCTATCCCTTTCATCTTTCTGGCTTAAAAACGCGTGTGTTTGCACATTTTTCGCATCGTGCAGCACAGCAGGAATACGGTTAAACTATTCCAGGTGCGAGAAATTCTGCTCTTCAAACTTTCCCTTAGAACTAGCTGGTTTCTCAGTAGTAGCACTAAAATCTGAACCCCTGTGACTAGCACTTGATCTAGAACCTGCTGGAAAGCACTAGGAAGCCTTAAACTGATACAAGCACTCAACTCTCCCTGTCAATAAGGAGAAATTAATCATAGGCACTAAACAACTTATAATTGCAAAGTACCTTGCAAAGGTAAGGGAAAACAGCTCTTGTACTTTACAAAAAAAGCACCTAAACAGGCTTGTCCAAGGGTCAGCTTCTGGTGATTTCTCCTATCCACCTGGTGAATCTGGGCATACTGGGACAATGCAGCAACTGCCTTATGTACACAGACAACCCTCTCCCCCTACCACCCAACACTACAACCTGTGAGAGATGCACTTACATAGCCAAACTGGAAGCAAAGCTCTCTCCAGCCAAGATTGTGCTAGACTGTCAAGAGGAGAAGATCAACACCTGCACTACACCTCAAGCAACACATAGCCCTTCAAAACCCACACCATCAACACCCACACATAGCAAAACTAAACCCACATATGCAGAGGCCCTTAACATTAACCTGCCCAAGCAGCAAGGACCTCTGAAGCTGAAACGCAAACAATACGCAAACAATACCAGTCACAACCAAAGTGACACATAGCTCGCAACACCAGTGTGCCACCCAACAACAGCCCCTAAGGTGAGACAAAGTACCCAACACTTTAGTCATAGGTGACTCTGTAGTCAGGCACACCGATGTCCCACTCACCAGGCTGAGCAAGGAGAAAATTACAGTCAGCTGCCTGCTGGGTACCAGGATCCGCCATAACACATGCACTCAAGTCACTCCACAACAAGTACAAATACGACTCTGTCATTCTCCATGTTGGAGAGAATGACTTGAGACGTACCTCCCTGGACTACATGAAAAGAGACATGGAAGAGCTCTCGGATTATGTGGACCAAGCAGGTATGACCGTAGCCCTGAGTAGCATCCTGCCTTCGCCCAGAATGATACCACAGTATAAGGGCAAAATGATTGACTTCAACAATTGGCTAAGCTTCTGGTGTCATTCAAAGGGGATCCAGTATCTGTCTGCCTGGGACGACATGATCAACAAACCATGATGCTTTGCCAGAGATGGTCTGCACCTGTCACCCCTGGGATTCAGGTTACTGGCTAAAGCTCTTGCCACCCCTATAGTGCCTTTTTTAGGCAAGGTTCAAAGGAAAAAACCACCACAGTTACAGATACAAGCATTCAAAATCTGAAGGTAATGCTACTCAATGGTAGAAGTCTAAACTTCAAAATGCACTCTCTCGAGGCACTCCTAAAAATGGAGAACATCGATATCTGTGCAGTAACTGAGATCTGGTTCAAGACTCCAGAGAGCACCCCTGCAATACCAGGCTACAACTCTTACCACACGTTTCGGCTACCAAACCAAGATCGAAACACTAAAGGTGGAGGAGTGTCCATATTCACCAAGGATATTCACACCTCCAGGCTAGTTGCCCAACACAATGCATCTGAAATTCTCCAGGTGCAACTAACACTAGGTAAGACTGCAATCCAAATTGTAGGTTGCTACAGATCCCCCACCATGCCCCAAGATTCTCACTACACCTTTCTAAACATGCTGGAAAATATTAAGATACAGCCAAACACCCTAATACTGGGTGATTTCAACGGGTCTGTATTAGAACATTGAATGTTCAAAATGTCGAATGTTCTAATATTGACCCGTTTTCAGCGAACGCTGAAAATATCCAAAGAAACAGAAAACCAAATTTTTTCCTAGGGAAAAATTTGGTTGTCCGTTTCTGTTGCTTCGGTATTTTCAGCGATGTGGTGGAAAGTTATGGGTCTGGTTCAGGTAAGTGTGCGATTGTGTGGACATGAGGGTTAGGGTGGGTTAGGTGAGTTTGGGTTAGGGCGCGAGTAAGGTAAGTATGCGATTGTGTGGACGTGAGGGTTAGGGCGGGGTAGGTGAGTTAGGGTTAGGGCGCAGGTGAGGTGACCTGTGCGATAGTGACAGATCTTCGGGTTAGGGTTTGGGTTAAGGTAAGTGGATAGTTAGTGGTGTATGTATAGTTTAGTGCAGAGTTAGGTGTAAGGGTTTAGGTGCATGTGTGTGGATTGCTGTTTGTTTGGTGTGCTTGTGTTGTGTTGTGTGTATGTGTTTTGGAACAGCGAATTTTTTCCCTAGGAAAAAATTCGCTGTTCTGTATGTTCGATGTTTTAAATTTTCGATTTATAGGGTTCGATATTAGAACACTCGACATTTTAAATGTTCGGTGTTCTAATATCGACCCATTTCAACTACCCTGTCATTAACTAGGAAAACTACTCGGGTACCAACACCTTTTCCCAGTGGTTCTTGGAATTCATAAATTCCAACGCTCTGGATCAACTAATCCATTGTCCCACCAGGGGCTCCAATATCCTAGACCTGGTCATTACCAACTTGGGAGATAGATGATCCACACATGTGGTCACCCCCTCATTGGTCAGGTCTGACCATAAGCAAATCACTCTTGACATCCACATCCCACCCCCACCCCCCAGTAAGGAAACCTCTGTAAAAAAAACTTCTCCAAAGCCAACTACATGCTACTTAAGTCAGAAGTGACAAACTTCATGGCACTCATGCAGACGGGAGCTGAAAGTTTGACTGCTGAATCTTACAGTAAGGCACTGTATGAGCACATCCACTCGTGCGTGAATCATGCCATCCCAAATAGAACCAAGATGCTCTCCTCCAAAAAAGTAAGCCAATCTGGTGGTCCCCTGCCATAAACAAACTATACAACAGAAGGAAGAAACTGTTGCAGACAAGAGGAAAATCCCAGGATGCAAAAAACTCCTTACCAGCCTCAGTAAGAATCTGAGATCCCTCATAAAATCCTCCAAAGCTAGTTACAAAAATAAAATTTCCAAAGACAACCACAAGGCATTCTATAGTTATGTCAAGAATCTAACTGGCAATGCTCAGATCTGCTGTGAGCTACAATAGAATGGCATTAAATATACTGATCCTAAGGATATTGCCAATATCCTGGCAGATCGATTTGGTGCCAACTTCACCCCCCTCTCAACCCTAAAGGGCCCATCGCAATACCAAAAGATTGCCAAATTCTGGTAATCACGGCCACACAGGTAGAAACTACACTCTCTAAATCTAAGAATACAGCATCCATGGGACCAGATGACATCATGGGCTGTGTACTACATGAACTACAAAATGAACTGGCACCTCACCTAAGTGTCATCTTTAATCATAGCCTCACCTCAGGCTCCGTGCCCACTGAGTGGCGCCCAGCTACAGGTATCCCACTCCACAAGGGGGGAGCCACCTTGGATCCCGGGAACTACCGTCCCATCAGTCTTACAAGCCTGATCTGCAAGGGCATGGAACGCATTATCATGGAACTTATAAACAAAGACATTGGAAACCTTCAAACACTGAGCCGCACCCATTTTGCATTTGTGAAGGGTCGATGATGTCTCCTGAACCTGATTGACTTATTTGAATCAGTCTATAGAGCTGTGGATGAGGGTAAGGTGGTCCACACAGCCTATCTGGACCTCGCCAAGGTTTCGACACCATTCCCCACCCTGAAATCATAGATAAACTTACTAAGCTGGGCATAAATCCCTACGTCACTCGATGGGTTGCCAACTGGCTTACTGACAAAACCCAGACTACTAAAATAGCCAACTCAGTATCCAGATAAGTGACAAGTAAAATACTTCAGGGTTCAGTCCTGGGACTGCTTTTGTTTGGCATCTACTTCTCTGAACTACAGGCCAACGCTAAGGAACTCTGGCTAACAAAGTTCGCAGATGACTGCAAACTGGGAGCCATTATTGAATCCCCAAATTATGTGGATATTCTACAAAAGGGCCTTACAGAAACATGGGCTCAAGCTTAATGCCAAGAAATGTATAGTTATCCCCTTTAGGAAAAAACATGTACCCATGAATTACCACATAGGTGGCAGTACACTAAACACCGAAAGTGTGATGAGAGATTTAGGGACACAGGTGGACAGTGGTCTCACCTTCGATAACCACATCGCCACAACAGTCAGGAAATCCTTCTGTGTGGCACACCTCATCACTAAGTGCTTTTCATCCAGAAAAAAGGAGGTCATTGTCCCACTGTACTCATCCCTCATTAGACCCATTATAGAGTACAATGCCCTGTTTGGTATGTACCTCACAAGGCATTTGCAACAGCTGGAAAGGCCGCAGAAATACCTCACTGAAAAAATCACAGGACTAAAGTAGATGCAGCTGTACTCTGTGGCATGTCGTCTACTCAGAGGCGATCTCTGCTTAACATACAAGGCCATGTCAAACCCTGAGTTGTTGGACATATTCCACTTAAAGAAATCCCAATCCCTCAGAGCCACACGCTCCAGGGATCTAAACCTTGTCATCACAATGAACAAAACATGCTGAAGGGATAGGTTCCTGACCCAGAGACTCCCCATACTCTGGAACCGACTGCCCATACATGTCAAGCAGAGCGCCTCGTTGACCCTCTTCAAAAGGAACCTTGACGATTGGATGGGAGATGGGAAATTCACACCGGGGATCGCATCAGTCGCTTTGCTAGACAGGGGTCCAGGGAAGTAAATATTGTGGGAAGAAATATCCGGGGAATTGTTTGGCTAGGCTTGTATAGGCCCTAGGGCCGATAGCCTAGCACCAACCTATGAACTAGAAGTTTTTTGTTTTGTCTTTAAATGTGGAGGAATATAAATTGTTTTATGACTTCCACCATTTGCCAAAAGATGCAAGGTCTATGTGTTTTCGCAGGTAGATGCTAAAATCAGTGGTTGTGAGCCTAGGATCTGATAGTCAGATGACACGAAGTGATGTCATCCTGCAATTATCCCAGCAGCAATATTTGAGATGTTAATTTAAAAACTCTTGGAGACAGAGACTGGGCATTTTGTATTTTGTCTTTGACCTGACAAGAACATCCACTCACCACATCTGTCTTGCCTTGCTAAGAAAAGTAAGTCTAGGGTACGGTGATTTCTCTTAGATACATTTAGGAATATAGTGAAGTATAGCTTAGATGTTTTATTTATTTGAGACTGTCCTGCAATGTTGTTTTAAATATTTCCTATAATTTTGAACTCTGAAGTAACTGATTTTTTATTGAGTATTTTCTTGTTCTTTTATTATTTATTATTAAATATATTTAAACCTTTCAGTTGTGGCTAGTCTGTCTAGAGATATTTAAGCTCTTAGAATACTTGCATATTTATTTGGTGATATTGTGTTGGCCGCTTCTAATAGCCTTGCTGTTGGTCAAACTACAATTTGGATCAACTGCAACATTACACAGTAAGACTGGACACCCTTTGCTAAGGGCCTTAACGTAGCTGGTAAGTAGTGGCTATCCAGACTACCTTATATTCTGGGTGGAAAGTTGTATATTATATGAATGAAAGTTCATAATCTTGAATGCCCTGAAGAGTGAAAATGCTGGACCTCAAAGAGCTTTTTATGGGATCACAGTACAGCGAAGGTCGAAATGTAGAATGATCTCGGAGTTGGTGTGTAGATATATATATATATATATATATATATATATATCTATATATATATTTAGCAAGGGGTGTAAGGAGTCCGAGGTCCAGCATTTTCGCTCTTTAGAGCTTTTCGAGATCATGAACTTACATTCATATAATATAGATCCTGGGCAGAAGGGGGCATAGCTAGCAAACCTGTGTCAGCCTTTTCTTGGTGTGTGTGTGTGTGTGTGTGTGTGTGTGTGTGTGTGTGTGTGTGTGTGTGTGTGTGTGTGTGTGTGTGTGTGTGTGTGTGTGTGTGTGTGTGTGTGTGTGTGTGAGCTACTTGGGCACAGACACAAAGCACTGGTTGGACAGAGAGGGTGCTGGAGGTCTTAGCTTGGCCACTCAGCTGAGATCTCAACCCTATAGCTATGCCAGTGGGGAGTCTTATTGGGGATCTGGGGAAAGAGGTCGAAACCAGCCCCAGACTGACTTTGGTCTCTGTGTGCTCTTAAGGGAAATTGCACTTTACTGTGTGTGTGTATGTGTCATTCGTTCAGTTTGTACATCCCACACTGTTGCCAGTGGTGAGGATTGAGGCTCCTTAATTACTGGGCCAGTGTTGGGGCGTCACACCTTAATTGGTGGCAGTGGTGGAATATCCAAAGAGATGCTGACTGTTCCCCAGGATCATGGAGGTAATGGGGAAGGGAGTAACCAGACCCCAGAAGCCACAAAGGTCAGTAAAGTTCTTTCACAATTTACAAAGGGTGATAATTTTGCTTGTTTCATTCATATGTTTGAAAGGGTATGTAAACAGTGTAATGTTGACCAAGGGCTCTGGGTACGGTTCCTGACCCCCTTACTCTATGGTAAAGCTGTAACTGCTATTTCTAAATTGTGTCATTCTGATTGCTTAAATTATAATGCTGTTAAAAATTGTCTGTTAAAGTGCTTTAAGTTAACACCTAAAGCTTATAGAAAAAAGTTTTGTTAGCATAGACTCAAGGCAGATGAAAGTGTGTGTGAATATATTGCCGAAACTTATTTTCATATATGGGTGAGTGGGTGGGTGTCAGGTCACCACTTTTGAAGGGCTGGCAGACATTTTGTGATGAAACAAGCCCTTAGCACTTTGTCTGAGGACATGAGAATGTGATTAGCAGACAGACAATGCAGTACAGAAGATGAGTCTGGGAAAAAGGGAAAACTATACCTAGCAAGCAGGGCATCACTGCACAAGAAAGGGATACCCAGTGCTGCTTGTGGGTCTAAGGGAACGCATGGTTGGCAGCCCAGACCGCAACAACAAAGTCTGCCAGTAGAAGGGGAAACCACTAGTCCATGTACAAGTCCAACACCAAGGGTTAAATGTTTTAAATGCAAGCAGTGGGGCCACGTAGCATATAGATGTCCATGGAGGCAAGGTTGGGGGACAAAAGGTGGGAGAGCAAGTAAGTGGGAATGACAGAAAGCCAGCAGTAAGTTGTCTGGAGTCAACAAGGGTACCAAACTACTACAAGAGGTTATATCCTCTTGTAGTAGTGGGAGGGTGGCGTAATGGTTAAGGTGCTTACCTTAGAAACACAAGGTGCAGGGTTTGATTCTCACATGGGGTAATTGGTTAGGCTTAAAATGGTCCATGAGGGTAGTTAGTCTAGTAATAATCTATGAATGAATCCTATTTTAGTAAATGGGAACGAGGCCATTGCTAAGAAAGACGCTGCCTGTGACCTAACCATTGTGAAGCCTGCAGTGGTTAAAGCGGAGCACTACTTGCTTGGGCAGTCTACTCCAATCAGAGCTTTCGGAGAGACCCCATTAAAAATACCTTTGTATAAAGTTCACCTTGACTGGGAAGGTGGAAAAGGAAGTAAGCAAGTAGGTGTGTTTGCGAATATCCCTGCAGATGTCGTGATAGGGAATGATTTTGATAATGCAGTATTATTTTACAGCTTCCACCATTTGCCAGAAGATC
>NC_056746.1:158828764-158878764 GCF_019279795.1 Protopterus annectens | reverse complement strand
TTTTTATGTATAACTACCTCAGTAGCAGTACTGAGTATTTTGGATTTTTGAAAATTCTAGTGAAGCCCACGCGGTACAGATGATACTTTAAACTGGTAATAGCATAGTAAGATGGGCAATAACATAGTAAGGGAGCTGCAGAAGAAGATGCTTTCATTTTGTTTAAGTAGTAATTAGAAAAATAACTATGAAGGCTAATGGTGCGAAAATAGGCCCTTTACAAATTAGATGAACTTTGCCTGTTAGAGAAATAAGGCAGGCCTTGGTCATAGAAGAATTATTCTGTTTGTTCTACGTTAGTAACTTGCGAGAGCTTTTACAAACTGTGTGACTGTTACATATTTTAATTCTACACATAATTTACTTAGTACTGTTGAAGAAGAAATGTTTGTACCTAAGCATGTACATATACAACGCCAATGTTGAAATTTGTTAATGTACTTTGTTGTACATTCACTGCAGACACAATACTGAAGAATCAACAATGGTATTTAGTATGGCTGCACATTTCTTTTAAATTGGGTAATTATTCAAAGTGACTATTGTGATTAATAAGAATTAAACTATCATTGGCACTGACATGAATGAATTTTAAGCCGTAAATATTATCCTGTGGAGAAGTAATGGATTTTAGCTTTAATCCATAAATGCATTTGTTTAGAAAAGAGTGAATAAGGCCTCACTAGAATTAAACAAAAGGCAATGCTATGAGATATATGGTGGCCTGCATAGGGAGTGTACACCCTGAGTGAGATTACAGGAAGAAATGCAGAAGAGTAAAAAGTGTACTGCAGACAGACGGAGACCAGTTTGCTTATCTGCTATAATTGTCAGAATCATAAGACAGAATAACATTTAAAAGGAATCTCGACTGATGAGTTTTAAAAATAAAATGGCAAAAAAGACATATGATTGCAGCTTGTTAGGATTTTCTAATGGGCATATTGGGAAAAATGTCAAAAGTGGAATGATATCCTGACATGTTGAGTGGTAGGGAATGATACAAGATCGATAGATAAATGAAGATAGATGAAATGGGGCAATACTCACCTTTCCTTTAAAAAAAAGTTATTCTTACAGAGTAGTGGTGTCATAAATGGACTGTATATAGTGAACAGGAAGATCCCTGTAGCATGTTTGAAGGAGTAACGTAATACGAGGAAGTGGCGCACTGGGAGAGACTAGGAAATGTTTGCAATATAATGTTTAATTAAAAGCTATAGATAAATAGTTTGGTGCTCTGGGCAGTACCCAGACTGGAACCCCATCAACCAAAACTGAGGACCAGAAAAAAAGATATTCCAAAATTTCAGAGCAAAAAAAAAAAAAAAAAAAAAAAGAAAAGACAAAGAACTGTAGTGTGGAGTTAATACAAGCTCCATGTTGCAGCTACGCCACTTAAATGCATTCAACACAATATCACCTGAAATGAATACTAGCATTTAACTTGTTCCTGACTGTCAACTCATCACCCCCCCCCCCCCGAGAGGTTATAACCAACTCAGCTAGTCCTTTGTCCCACCCTAGTTACACTAATGTTGTTTAAGGACAGTATGTGGAGCATTGTTTACCTGAGCTGTTGAAAGATTGCTTACAGGACATTTGGAACACTGACCTGCTGTATTACACCATCACAATAGAAGGTTTTATGGATAACAGAAGACTGAAGAATATAAGTGAATGGGCAAAATATAATTGACATTAGTACAGGTGTTATAAGAAACATAGATTGATTAAGGTGTAGGATACCTTGAGTGGTACGTTCCTGTTTCTGTGGCAAGATGAACCTCTTTTTATGTACATTTAGGATAATAATCTAATAATACAGCATAATGTTACTTCATGAGTATATCTTTAAGTGGATGGCATAAAGTTAATAAATAGACATAAAAAAGTGATTTTATATTGTAACCTGAAAGACAATGCTCTGCTAAAGCGAGATTTTGTAGGTGTAATGCTGTGTTTGTTAACAGTACCAAGAGAAGACAGTACTACCAAGACTTCAATGGACTATAATTCTTTCAATTGAAGTGGTTGGAGACTAGGGATAAAAAAGATGATTGTAATGATATAGGTTTATATGATACATGTATATATATTATTTTAGCATTTCAGGATTAATTAGGAATATTTCTAAAAAAAAAATTATGATAAAGCAGTGAATTTTTAAGCACACTACAAATCCTTGTTAGTGTTTTTTGCAGGGGACTTCACTACTGAGCATCATTCTGATACTATCATTTGGCTTGTGCATTTGCATGTCGTTGTCTGCTGATGACAGAAATTAAGACAAAACCCCATGGCTGTCTGGGAAATAATCCACCCACCCCGGATGTAGATTGTGTACTATGCAAGCAGCCAAATAACAGTTGTCCACCGTACCTACCAAGAAGTAACCTATAATTACCCATTCGTGCAGTTACAGGCACTACCACCAGGAGAAGCTCTTAATCTGCAGCCTCCTTCAGGTTTGGTGACCAGAGCTGACAGATGCCAAGGGAAGCTAGGAACTTCTCATGTGGTGTGCATGGTGCAGCCTGACAAGGTCCAACACCAGTAGTTGTCCTTTCAGTGACCAGTGCACAATACTGATTTCTAGCTCTGTCATGCATGTGAATGCCAATTGAAATTCTGAGGAACTCAACTGCAACCCAAAGATAGCAAAACTGCAATTGAAAATCTGGACTGATGCATAATTAAGTCTGAGATTATTCTTACATTCAGCAGTGTCAGACTTGGTATATATACATATCTGTTGGTGGGTGGAGGGGGGATCCCGCTGCAAAAAAAACATTTAGTTTAACAGCAAGTTCAGAATTCATAACTTTATTTTTGTTTAAATCACAGTTTATTTTTCCGTATGTCAGGACTCACAGATTGAGGTCTCACACTGTTGATAGGGATCCCATGCATGTTGAGAAATTATCTTGGCAGGCTTGTACTGTCCACAGATGACCACCAGCAGCACAGGTATTGTTTGTTGCTTGAGTCCATGGATGCTCGTGGTGGGCATGAAAACCATTATGTCAAACAGCGGGATGATACAAAACTAAACAGCTGTCTTCCCTCAGAATTATCACTTCCCTTACAAACCTGCCATGCTCCATGAGGATTTCTGGAAGACTGAAACATGATGTTCTTACAGTAAAATTATTTAATTGTCATTATAAATACTTTTACATTCCAAGGCATGTGCAGTAAATTAGTCCCTTTGTTGCTGTTTAAGTCTGAGAAATGGTGTTGATTAGTGAAGTGATAGTAAAA
This sequence comes from Protopterus annectens, assembly GCF_019279795.1. NCBI lineage: Eukaryota > Metazoa > Chordata > Ceratodontiformes > Protopteridae > Protopterus > Protopterus annectens. Next base: position 158,875,500 of record NC_056746.1, on the reverse strand, counting down.
AAACTGCTCATATCTTCATGGTATTAAGTTACCAGTACTGAAGCCTAATACAGTGGCTGCTGAAAGTTCAAGGACGATAACTGCAATCCTTTCACATGTAAAACTCCAAGGGTAAGTGGTTATAAAGGCTGCAGTACCTTGGAGTAGCCCATCTGTGAGGTACAGAGATCTTTGAGTTAATATAATATAATCTATCTATATCTATGTATTTATCTATATATATCTATACACACACATACACATTTACTATCATGTACTCAACTCACAGTCCACCTGGATGAGTGCCACATTGTGAATGTTGTAATATTGTAATTTAACAGTACTGACCATCCAACCTTGCCCCCTTTTTGACCCATGATAAAGCTTATTCCTGGATCCAGAGTGGTAATGACTTTCGAGGTTTGATGCTTTTATCGGGTATAGCATTTGGCATTCCAATTTTCATGGAATGGTTTCAAGCATACGAGGACTTGACCACCTGTGGGTCATGTCCATTACAGTAAACCTACATATATATGAAACATAGGTGGAATGTAGGAGGGTACAGCACCCCCCCCCCCCCCGTAATAATGACTGGCAGTGAGTTTTACAGTTCACTGGTTTTCTATTTAAATCATAGTCAGTTTGTTGAAGTGCTGAGATTTGCAGTAGGAGGTCTAACTCTTCTGAGTATAGGAACTGCTTCAACACAGAACAGCACAAGGCTGAGTTATACATGAGTTATACATTATGTCAAAAAAGATTGATATTTCACAGCATTTAACAGGAAATAACATAACACCAAAGTTATACAATTTTGTGCCGCTGCAATACATGATTAATGCAATGCAATGGGAATTTTATGCTTGCAGTGCATTTATGACACAGTATAGTGTACATTAGTGAGGGGTTTAGTGCAAGTATTCCTTGAAGTCACACCAAAATTATATGGCCTATGTCCGCATAAACTTCACTTAATGTGTCATCCTATCACGCAATGCTACCTTATATTTCACAATCTTTTGCACCATAAAAAAATTAGAAAGTGGAAGATGCTGTGTGCAACCCAATTATAAGGTTTATTTACCTTTGGTGAGAGTCGGACTATCTGTAACAGGTCCCTACAGCTTCATCAAAGTCACAGCAGTCCACAGCTAACTTGTTTCCTAACCTTCTGCTCACCCTGCAGTAGTAGCCTGGCACTGTAAATACTTATCTTTTGGGTCAGCAAGCTTACATTTTTAAGCAGGGTTTGTTATAGCTGATAAGACGGGTTTCATATATTTTTATTAAGTATCAATTAAATAACTGGAAAAACATGCACTTACCTGCAAAGTTTCGCACATCTAAAACACTGGTATGAAAGAGCTAATTTCAAAATTCACTTTTAGATTTTTCAGTTTGTTTGCCATTTTAGTGACATTCTATAAATTCACATTACATCCAGAACATTTCCTTAACTGGCCTTAGTGCTATTTAGTAATAAGCAGAATTATTTCAAAAATAAGGCTGATTAAATCTATAATAATGTCTTTCTGCCACATTTCTAAATAACAGCAAAACGCTTAACTGTATAGAATGTTCATTTACATGTGGTAGTAACACTATAGTTTACTAAAGGATAAGTTATAGGGATGCTATTTTGTCTAGTCCATCCCCAACAGTCTTTGATTTTGTTGTCTACATTAAATAGATGAATGTAAATAGAAAAGGTTTAGGAGACAAAAAGACAGTGTTTACAGGAAAATCCCAACTGCCTTCACATACATAAGCTTCACAACCACCAACTATGCCTCAGTAGTTTTAATTGCCCACATAGCTTTGCTTACTACTTGGAATAATTTGCACAACTCTATTCTCATTGATTTATGTGGTTAATTTGCTTAGCATTACATCACGCTACAGTTTTCATCTGGACTAATTAAACTTACAAATGCACAGCTGAGAATCTTCCTTCTGAAGCAGTTTAATAAAATTATTTGAGATTTTGTTTGTATAAGTGACATCACATCCTCTGTTCATGTAATCCAGTTAGTTAGTTGTAATGTGAGAGACTAAAACATTTTCTCATTAGATGTGTATTTATAAATAAACAGTGTCCCCATTTTACCTTCTGTGGTGTGCAGGTGTTTTAACATAACTGCCTCATGAAATTGTTGCTCTGTCTAGACCTGTTAGAGGGTTTCAGCGCGTGTTTTAATGTAAATGTAACATAGGTTTTATATGATTATTCTACTGTGAGAATAACTTTGATACAGCTGTAACAAGAAGAAACAACATTTCCAGCTATATCTGTATTTTAATCTCATCATTTCTAAACAACAGAGCAGGTCACAAATAATGACCGCTAGCGTTAATGCATTGTACGGACCAGTAAAACTTAACTTTCTTCTCATTCACCTGCTGAAGATTTAATACAGCTACAAGACTGCCCTACTTTTGTCACTATTAAATCTGATAGAAAGTCAAGAAAAATGGGCCACATAGGTAAAAATATTATTGTACGTAACAGGTGATTTTGCTACAGATCAAGGGATTTGCACTGTCTAAATACATTTCCCCAGTCCTTAACTGGATTGTTTGGGGCTGACCCCCTTTTGACATCTTTCCATTTATTCGCATTAATATGTAGTGGGCTAATTTCTGCATTCCATTAATATGTAGTGGGCTAATCTCCGCATGGCATTAATATGTAGTGGGCTAATCTCCGCACGGCATTAATATGTAGTGGGCTAATTTCTGCATGGCATTAATATATAGTGGGCTAATCTCCGCATAGCATTAATATGTAGTGGGCTAATCTCCGCATGGCATTAATATGTAGTGGGCTAATCTCCGCATGACATTAATATATAGTGGGCTAATCTCCGCATGGCATTAATATGTAGTGGGGTAATCTCTGACATGGCATTAATATGTAGTGGGCTAATCTCCGCATGACATTAATATGTAGTTGACTAATCTCCGACAGTGCATTAATATGTAGTGGGCTAATCTCCGCATGGCATTAATATGTAGTTGACTACTCTTTGACATTGCATTAATATGTAGTGGGCTAATCTTCGCTGGGCATTAATATATAGTGGGCTAATCTCCGCATGGCATTAATATGTAGTGGGGTAATCTCTGGCATGGCATTAATATGTAGTTGGCTAATCTCTGACAGTGCATTAATATGTAGTGGGATATTCTCCACATGGCATTAATATGTAGTGGGCTAATCTCCACATGGCATTAGTATGTAGTGGACTAATCTCCGCATGGCATTAATATGCAGTGGGCTAATCTCCGCATGGCATTAATATGTAGTGGGCTAATCTCTGACATGGTATTAATATGTAGTGGGCTAATCTCCGCATGGCATTAATATGTAGTTGGCTACTCTTTGACATTGCATTAATATGTAGTGGCTAATCTTCGCATGGCATTAATATATAGTGGGCTAATGTCCGCATGGCATTAATATGTAGTGGGGTAATCTCTGACATGGCATTAATATGTAATGGGCTAATCTCCGCATGGCATTAATATGTAGTTGGCTAATCTCCGACAGTGCATTAATATATAGTGGGCTATTCTCCACATGACATTAATATGTAGTGGGCTAATCTCTGCATGGCATTAGTATGTAGTGGGCTAATCTCCACATGGCATTAATATGCAGTGGGTTAATCTCCGCATGGCATTAATATGTAGTGGGCTAATCTCTGACATGGTATTAATATGTAGTGGGCTAATCTCCGCATAGCATTAATATGTTGACAGATCAAAACAAGTCAGAATTCTCTTTCTCATCTCCCCTAGGCATATAAGACCAAAATGTCCATTTGGGTGCAAAAAATCAATACAAAATGCCTATGACTTGCATTGGTTTCATTTGTTGTTATTGCTGAACACTGAGTACTACCCAATAGCTTATAGTAACATCTCAGGGACCGTGGGCTAAATTACTAGATTAATTGCTTAGCCAAAAGAAAATTAAAATTAAAGATACTAGAATATCAGAAAATAAAACTATGTGAAAAAGGAGAAAATAGATAATGAAAAACACTAGTTGTGATCCTTATTCTGTGTATTATTTTTAACAGGGAAGGTGGTTTGACCAAAGGACCATTTTCAGCTATGTTCTGACCGGCAAAGGTACTTAAATTACAGAGATAAAGCATATCCATATCTATAAGTGACAGAAAAGGATAATCAATAGAGATAATAGTATATCGATATACATGAAGATAAGATAAAGCATTCCATAAACCGACATAAAGTAGAATACAAAAATAAGCACTTGGGATGTGTACATCTTCTGAACATATAAAATAAATTCAAAGAGTTAAAATACTGATTAGACTAATAGTAGCAAACAGTTACGAAATTGTAATAGCATGTAAATGACATTTAAATTCGTCATGGTTCTAGGTTTTCTTTAAATGGGAAGGAAACTTGTTACATAACCTGGGTTAGTATACAAAAAACTCTTCCTGTAAGAACCAGACTGCAGAGTGGTGGTGGAGTCCTGCAGATTATAATATCAATGAAAGCAAATGCAAAAGGTAATGCTGAGCCATAACAAGACTGAGATGGCATGAAGATAGATTACAACTTATGAAAATGGTATTATTCCCCAAAGTAGAACGTATAATTCAGCTCTAGTACCAAAAAAGAAAAATCATTTTAAAAATGTTATGGTGCGTAAAGAAACTGGTCTGGCCTATAAATATCGGTTTCCTATTGGAACATCGAATTTTCAATTGTTCGAATCACTAAGGTCGACCTTTAATGATCGAACAATTGAAAATTCTAAGTCTTCAAAATAAACGTTAAAAAAAAAAAAAAGAAAAAGTAAAGGGTGTAGGCAGGGGGGCAAGCTCCCCTACTTAAATCTACCAACTCCGAGATCGCGCTACAGTGTAGGAAAGGGAAATCTTCCCTTTCCACACCGTAGTTCATTAAAGCGCGATCTCGGAGTTGGTATATTTAAGTAGTGGGGGGTGTGGGAGGACACAGCCACCCACATGGTGTGTGCAGGGGGGCTTGCCCCCTTCTTTAACCTGTCAGGGTACATTTTCTTTATTTTATTTATTTCCTTTTTTTAATTTCGAAGTTACGGAACTTCGATCATATGGTGTTGACCATATGGTAGTCGAAGTTCCGTAACTTCTATTTTGTAATAGGTAACCATAAATATCATATATGAAGCTGGGAAAATGGAAGAAATAAATTACCTGACTTAGAAATGTATGCACAAGGAGCAATTACTAAAGTAATTGTTCTCTAGCTAGATAATAGTTGTTTACTTTATGACCTTATTTTGCTTGTGCTTCTTAAAAGTACTCAGTTGTATTATCCTGCTGCAGTTATTACTGCTTGGTAGTAGCCTGATTAAATTGTAACTGTTATTCTAAGCCTTTTGGTTTAAGCACTTGGGCTCCAGACCAGTTGTTTTACATTAAGAAGGTTTGTAGTCTGCATTGTTGTGGCAGGACAGGTAGCTTACATCCTTCTAAGTTGGGAATTGCTGATTGAAGGCTCAGTGTCTGTTATTCTAAAAGCGCATTAGTTCTGGTTTAAGCACTTGGGCTTCAGGCCAGTTATTTTACATTAAGAAGGTTTGTAGTCTGCACTCTGGTGGGAGGAGATGCTAGATTCTGCCCTTCTGAGCTAGGAATTTCTGCTTTTAGCACTCTTAAAGGCTTATTGTGCCTGCTTATTTGATCGGTTTCTTTCTGAAATTTGTGTCTTGTTTGCTGTAGCCCAGAAGTTATTAGTTTATTGGCCATTTTGGGCTAATTTCTATCTCTTACATTTCCCTGCTATAAAAACCACATTTATGCGGTTTTGAGCGCCGGGCAATGCCGGTTAGCTAGGGTTAAACTATTCCCGGCTCCACAAGGTCTGCTCTTCAATTTTTCCCTTGGAACTAGACAGACTTTCAACTTAAGCACTCAAACCATTCATTTCACAGCCCAGCACTTGCTCAAAACTCATAGCAAGCACTAATTAACCCTAGCACTAGACCCCCTATACTGTCCAGAAGGACAAGGCTCTCTATTCGTCCCTACCAGCTAATCAGTAAAACAGCTAACTTTACCTATTAAGGCATGTTCAAAGGGCAGTTTCAGGTGTGGAGAATCTGGGCATTTTGAGGCAATGTTACAACTGCCTCATGTACACAGACAACCCTCTCCTCCTACCACCAAACACTAATATATGTGAGAGATGCAATTATACAGCCAAACTGGAGGCAAAGCTCTCTCAACCCAAGACTGGAACTGACAGTCAAGAGGAGAAGGAAAATACTTGCAACACACCACCAGTCTCACACAGACCTACTAAACCAACACCGGCAAATAACACATATAAATACACGAAAACATACTCGGAGGCTCTAAATAAAAATCTGAAAAAGCAACAGAGACCTCCAAAGCAGACACCCAAGCAACCTCCACTCCCCATCACAAACCATGAAACACATACTTCACATAATCAGTGTGCCATGCAATCACAGCCCTTAAGGCAAAATAACATACCCAACACACTAGTAATAGGTGACTGTATAGTCAGGCACACTCATGTCCCACTAACTAGGCTGGACAAGGAGAAGGTTACAGTTAGCTGCCTGTCTGGCGCCAGGATCCACCACATAACACAAGCACTCAGGTCAGTCCAGAACAAGAACAAATATGACTCCGTCATTGTCCATGTTGGTGTGAATGACCTAAGACATGCCTCCCTGGACTACATGAAAAGAGACATGGAAGAGCTCTCTGATCACGCAGTCCAGGCCAGTATGGCCCTGACCCTGAGTAGCATCCTGCCCTCACCAAGAATGATGCCACAGTATAAAGAAAAAATTATCAATTTCAACAATTGGCTAAGTTTCTGGTGTCATTCAAAGGGGATCCAGTATCTGTCCACCTGGGATGACATGCTCGATAAGCCACTTTGCTTCGCAAGAGATGGCTTGCACCTGTCACCCTTAGGCTTTTGAATACTGGCCAAGGCTTTTGCCGCCCCCATAGTGCTTTTTTTAGGCAAGGCTCAAAAGACAAACCCACCACCGTAAATAGCACAAGTAACCAAAAACTGAGGGTAATGCTACTCAAGCACCAGAAGTTTAAACCTCAAAATGCATGCACTCGAGGCACTCCTCAGTATGGAGAACATCGATATCTGTGCAGTAACAGAAACCTGGTTTAAGGCTCCAGAGAGCACCCCAGCACTATCAGGCTATAACTCATACCATAATTTTAGGCCACAGAACCCGGACCCAGACACAAAAGGTGGGGGTGTATCCATATTCATCAAGGATACCCACACCTCCAGGTTAGTGGCACAGCACCATGCCTCAGAGATCATCCATGTGCAACTAACAATGGGCAAAACTGCAATTCAAATTGTAGTTTGCTACAGATCACCCACCATGACCCAGGACCCCCATTCCGTGTTTCTGGAGACACTGGAAAATATGAAGGTCCTACCAAACACCCTAATATTGGGTGATTTCAATTACCCAAACATTAACTGGGAGAGCTACTCAAGTACTAACTCACTTGCCCAATGCTTCCTAGAATTTATAAACTCGAACGCCCTGGATCAACTGGTCAACACCCCCACCAGAGGTGACAACATATTGGACCTGGTCATCACCAACATTGACGACCGATGTTCTACACCAGAGGTCAAACCCTTGCTGGTTAGATTAGACCACAGACTAATCACTCTGGATATCCACATTCTGCCCCCACCCCCAGTCAAGGAAACCATTGTGAAAAACTTTTCAAAAGCAAACTTCACATTACTTAAGATCGAGGTGGAAAGGTTCACAGCCCCCATGCTAAAGGACAACACTGTTCAAGCTGCTGAATCCCTTACAAAGGCACTCTATGAGCACCTGCAAAAATGCATGGATCGTGTTATCCCAAGCAAAACCAAGACTCACTCCTCCAAGAAAAGGAAACCAGTCTGGTGGACCCCTGCCATAAGCAAGCTATACAACAGAAGGAGGAAACTAGTGCAGAAAAGAGTAAAATCCCAAGAAGGAAAGACATCCCTGATTAGTATGAGCAAGAAACTATGATCCCTCATAAAATCATCCAAAGCTAGCTTCAAAAGAAAAATTGCCAAGGACTCCAAATATAACCACAAAGCGTTCTTTAGCTATGTCAAGAACCTAACTGGAAACTTTCAGATCTGCTCTGAGTTAGTGCAGAATGGCACAAATTACACTGAACCGACTGATATTGCCAACATTCTGGCAGACAGATTTAGTGCAAACTTCACCCCCCCTCTCACCCCCAAAGGGCCCATAACCATACCAGAAGAATGTAGTGTTCTGGCAATCACTGACACACAGGTTAAAACAGCCCTATCCAAAGCCAAAAATACAGCTTCAGTGGGAACAGACGGTGTCCCAGGCTGTGTCTTACATGAGCTCCAAAATGAACTAACCTCTCACCTAAACACACTGTTCAAACTCAGCCTCTCTACAGGCGACGTACCTGTAGAGTGGTGCACAGCAACAGTTATCCCGCTCCACAAAGGTGGAGCCGCAACAGACCCCGGGAACTATCACCCTATAAGCCTGACTAGCCTGGTCTGCAAGGCTATGGAGTGCATCATCATGGAATTCATTAACAGAGACTTTGGGAACCTTCAAACATTGGACCCTACCCAGTTAGGTTGTTAAGGGCAGATCATGCCTCCTAAACCTGGTGGACTTCTTTGAGACAGTTACCAAGGCTTTAGATGAGGGAAAGGAAGTCCACACAGCCTACCTAGACCTCGCAAAGACTTTCTACACCATTCCCCATTCTGGTATTATAGACAAGCTCACCAGCCTGAACATAAACCCCTACGTCACGAGATGGGTTGCCAATTGGCTCACGGATAGAACCCACACAGTGAGAGTTGCAGGCTCTAGGTCTGACTCTAAACCAGTTACAAGTGGCATCCCCCAGGGCTCAGTCCTGGGACCCCTAATGTTCGGTATATACTTCTCAGAGGTACAGGCAAGCACAGGAGGCCTATGGCTGACCAAGTTCGCAGATGACTGCAAACTGGGGGCCATAATTGACTTTCCAGCTGATACAGACATCCTCCAGAAGGATCTCACTGAGACGGATACCTGGTGTCAAAATCATGGCCTCAAGCTAAATACCAAAAAGTGCATAGTCACCCCCTTTGGAAAAAACAAAGTACCTATGAACTACCACATATGCGATAGTCCCCTAAATACAAAAAATATATTAAGGGATCTGGGGACCCAAGTAGATAGTAATCTCTCCTTTGGTAATCATATTGCCAAGGTTGTTAGAAAATCCTTCTATGTGGCCCACCTAATCACAAAAGGGTTCGCATCTATAAAAAAGCGGTTATTGTGCCCCTCTACTCATCACTCATCAGACCCATCATAGAGTACAACGCCACATTTGGGATGTACCTTACAAGACACCTGCAACAGCTGGAAAGACCACAGAAGTACCTCACCAAGAGGATTACTGGACTCAAACATATGCCCTATGCAGCCCGACTGAAAAAACTCCAGCTGTACTCAGTTGCATACCGCTTACTCAGATGTGATCTCTGCCTGACATACAAGGCCATGTCGAACCCAAAATTGATGGACATGCTCCACCTAAAAAAAAAAACAAATCCCCAAAAGCCACACTTTCTAGGGAGCTAAACCTCACCACAATGATAAACAGGACGTGCTGGAAGGATAGATTCCTGTCCCAGAGACTCCCCATACTTTGGAACAGGAATCCAATCTACATTAGGCTGAGCCCCTCACTAACACTCTTCAAGAGAAACCTTGACGAGTGGATGGGAAACAGAAAATTTACCTCAGGGATCACTGCAGTAGCTCTGCTGGACAGAGGCACAGGGAACTAATGGCTCTGCTGGACCGAGGCACAGGGAACTAATCTATGGGGGCAGCGAAAGTCATCACATTCTGGCTAGGCTTATAGATGCCCTCGGGCAGATAGCCTAGTACTTACCTATGAACCTATGAACTAACTGAAAGGATCTCCATTTGACACTTATTAGCTTAAATAAAATGAAACTTTACCCTCCCAAAATGGAAATTTCAGGAAAGAGATGCAGCTAGATTCAATAAAGCCTACACAGTCCATTTACACTGTGTGCGTGTTGAGCTGCAATGCGCACATGGTAGCACCCTGTTTTGGATTCAATAAAATTTCGAATTTACATTTTTTTTTATTAAAATTTTAAATTTACAAGGTAAACACTGTGGCATGTCAGTTACATCATATGCAGCTGAAATGTATGCTAATCAACCAATCCAAGATGGAGGAGCTGTTCAACAAACTATAAAGAAACTGTGCAGACTCAGTGCTGGTTTTCCCTGCGAATTCCAAAACCTATTGCAATACAGGCACGGAAAGAAGTCTACACAGAAAGAATGTTAGGGGCTGCTGTTGCTTTAATTCATGTGTATGTGCTACCGGCTGAAGTCTATGCTGCTGCTGCTAATAGACCAAGGCCAAGGAGGAGAAGAGTTTTCAGAACCTGTTCAACATTTCACAATCTGCATGAGGTAGAAATTGTACAGCACTACAGGGTGGATAGAGGCACACCACAGGAACTCTGCAACCTCTGTCATCCACAAATCAGTGCCAGGGCAAACTATGTGGAACCCATACAAGTGCAGACAAAGGTATCACTTAGAATTCTTTCAGACATCAACAGGGGACATGTTACAGGTATCACAGGCATCAGCATCCAGGATCCTCCATCATTTCCTGAATCCTATGCTACAACATGCCAGTGACCACATATATTTTCTTCATACTCCTGAGGACAAGGTCCAAACATGCAGGAGTTCTACCCTGAAGTACTGGGTGCCATAGATTACACACATATAAAAATTAAGGCACCACCCGGGGAACAGGGAAGGCTCTAATTAAATGGAAAGACTTCTACTCTATTAAGTGCAAAGTCATGTGTAATGCCAAGGGAATCATTTTGAATGTGTGTGCTGACAATTCAGGCAGTTACCATAACTCACATATCTGGCTGACCTTCCAGCTGTATTAGATGTTCACTAGGAGGGATATCGCACAGGGTCATTTACTGGGAGATGCAGGTTATGTACTGGAACCATGGCTGATGACACCCATCAGAAATGCACATACACTTGCTGAAGAATGTCGTAATGAGGCACACGCTCAAACCAGAAATATCATAGAGCATGTTTGGGCTGCTGAAGACATGGTTCTGGTGCCTGAATACATCTGGGGAGCTCTGCCATGCAATCCATGTACACATATTGAAACATTCGCTGTATGTGCCATGCTATACAACATCATCCTGAGAAAACAGCTTCAGCAGGATCAACAAGGGGAAAGGGCACACATCCCACCACCAATGGCAAAGTCACTGCAGCTGCATGCAGGTGAGGAGCCAGAGAGGGAACCAGCAGTTGCTGTGGGTGTAGGCAGGTGTAGGTGTGGTCATTATGCCCTCACATTGGCTAGGAGGCAATGCATAGCACACTCACTCACCACCTAAGGGGCTAAAACCTTCCTTCTATGCACATACATATAGCAACATTGATCCCAGCCAACACTCACAACCTTTACTTACTTATGTAATGGCTGTGTACTCCTAACTTCAGACAGAGTTAGCCCTGAACTAAAGCTGTTGCAACTGCTGGATTTACAAGGTAAGTGTTGAACCTGAACTGTATTATTTAATAATATGAATGAATAGCATATTCCTGCATGTTGTTACTTGGTAATGTAAGCAAGTAAAAGGTGGGTGATTTGTACAGAAATGACTTTAACATGTGACATTCGAGACTTATGTGACTTATATGTGCCCAATATCAAGTATTAGGTCTCATGCTGCTTCAGTGCTACTATGGGAGCATGATTGGGGATGGTCGTGTTGGCTAACAACAGATTATGTGGCTGACCTATGCCCATGAGGATGCCTTCTCCCTCCCAGCAGATGTTCTGTCATTGACACTGGCCGTTCCAATGTGTCTTACCCTCCACCTGTCCAATATCTAAGGGATCACTAAAATGGGTTGGCATAGGCCTATTGGCTGTGTCTTATTAAATTACAGGGAATGGCTGAATGTCAACCTCAGTGTCAGATTCAATCTCTGCACCCCGTGACTGTGCCTCTTTTTGGCCACCATCATCCTCTGAGTCTGCCGATACTCTGAATCAGGTGGTAAGATTCCTACTCTTCCATGTTCAGGATCACAGTGATAATAAGCAACAAGCACAGGAAAGAAATTAACAGCTACACTACTATAGGCAAAGGTATGCTAGCAAAGTAACAGTGGTGCTGCTACTACAGACAGTGCAGCATTTTTTAAAGTATTCAATTGTATTTATTACTGCTTGGTAGTAACTTGATTAAAGTGTAGCTATCATTCTAAGTCTTTTGGATTAATCACTTGGGCTTCAGACCAGTTGTTTTGCATTAGGAAGATTTGTGGCCTACACTGTGGTGGCAGGACAGGTAGCTTACATCCTTCTAAGTTGGGAACTGCTGATTGAGGGCTCAGTGTCTGTTATTCTAAAAGTGTATTAGTTCTGGTTTAAGCACTTGGGCTTCAGGCCAGTTATTTTACATTAAGAAGGTTGTGGTCTGCACTCTTGTGGGAGGAGAGGCTGGACTCTGCCCTTCTGAGCTGGGAATTTCTGGTTAAAGGCTTATAGTGCCTGCATATTTGAACTGTTTCTTACTGAAATTGGTACACCTTGCTTGCTGTAGCATAGACTAGATCCAGGCCTGCTGATTCTAGCTTTGTTTGTTTGCTTGTTATTTCCCTGAAATGCTAATTCCACCTAAAACGTGGCTTTTCAGCACTTCTTTGGATCCCTAGTGATATCTGCATTGCTTACTGTACTTATTTCCTTGTTTCACTTGAAAGAAAGTTACTGTTTGTCATTTTTGCATTTAAGTTACCTGTTACACATTGCATTTAAGTTACCTGGCACTTGCTCACTAAAGCAATTATATGTCAGCACTAAAAAATTAAAAGCACTACACCATCACAAACTCCCCTTGAGTATCTTGTTCCCCATTGGCCCTTTTTTCAATTATAAAGGAATTCCCAATACTATTCTAGCATGTCCAAAGGTCAGTTGTCAATCTCCTCTCTGGTCCAGCTGGTGAATCTGGGAATCTTGAGGCAATGTTACAACTGCCTCATGTACACAGACAACCCTTTCCTCCTCCCAACAAATTCCAACACATGTGAGAGATGCAACCATATAGCCAAACTGGAGGCTAAGCTCTCTCAACTCAGTACTGGCGTAACCAGTCAGGAAGAGAAGGAAACCACACTCACTACAATTCCAGTCTCACATAGACCTACCACGACAGCAAACCAAACACATAAACACACAAAAACATACTCGGAGGCTCTAAATAAAAATCTGCCTAAGCAGCAGAGACCTCCAAAGCAGACACCCAAGCAACCGCTACCCCAAAACAAAACACATGCAACACATAGCTCACAAAGCCAGTGTGCCGAACAGTCACAGCCCTTAAGGCTAAACAACACACCTGATACACTTGTAATAGGTGACTCTATTGTCAGGCGCACTGATGTCCCGCTCACCAGGCTGAACAAGGAGAAGGTCAAGGTGAGCTGCCTGTCGGGCGCTAGGATCCGCCACATAACACAAGCACTCAGGTCACTCCAAGGCAAGTACAAATATGACTCAGTCATTGTCCATGCTGGTGTGAATGACCTGAGACGTACCTCCCTGGACTACATGAAAAGAGACATAGAGGAGCTCTCTGAGCATGTAGCCCAGGCCGGTATGACCCTGACCTTGAGTAGCATCTTACCCTCACCAAGAATGATGCCACAATATGAAGACAAGATGATCAATTTCAACAATTGGCTTAAGTATTGGTGTCATTCAAAGGGGATCCAATGCCTGTCAGCCTGGGATGACATGCTCGACAAGCCACGATGCTTCGCTAGGGACGGCTTGCACCTGTCACCCCTGGGCTTTCGGATATTGGGAAAGGCTCTTGCTACCCCCATAGTGCCTTTTTTAGGCAAGGCACAAAAGACAAACCCATCTCCATAGGTATCACAAGGGATAAGAAACTAAGAGTAATGCTACTAAACACCAGAAGTCTAAACCTCAAGATGCACGCACTCGAAACTCTCCTTAGCATGGAGAACATCGATATCTGTGCAGTAACAGAAACCTGGTTCAAGGCTCCCGAGAGCACCCCAGCACTACCAGGTTATACCTCATACCATGCTTTTCAGCCCCAAAACTTGGACTGAACCACAAAAGGAGGGGGAGTATCAATATTCGTCAAAGATACCCACACCTCCAGGTTGGTGGCACAGCACGAAGCATCAGAGACTATCCATGTGCAACTAACAGTGGGTAAAACTGCCTTCCAGTTTATAGCCTGCTACAGACCACCCTCCCAAACCCAGAAACCCCACTCGGCCTTCCTGAGAACACTGGAAAATATGAAGGTCTCTCCAAACACCATTATACTGGGCGACTTCAACTACCCAAACATAGACTGGGAGCATTACTCTAGCTCCAACACCCTAGCCCAAAGGTTCCTAGAATTTATAAACTCAAATGCTATGGAACAACTTGTTAACACTCCCACAAGAGGGAAAAACATACTGGACCCGATCATCACCAACATGGGGACTCTATGCTCCAGACCAGAAGTGTATCCCTCACTGGTAAGATCAGACCATAAACTAATCTCACTGGATATTCACATCCCGACCCCACCCCCTGCCCAGAAAACCACAGTGAAAAACTTCTCTAAAGCAAATTTCACACTCCTCAAAACCGAGGTGGAATCCTTCAAAGCCCCTGGGCCTGTAGAAAATATGGCCCAGACTGCAGAATCCTTTATAAACGCATTCTATGAACACCTTCAGGAATGCATGGATCATGCAATCCCAAATAAAACCAAGACTCAATCCTCCAAAGGCAGACGTCCTGTCCGGTGGACCCCAGCCATAAACAAACTATACAATAGAAGGAGGAAGCTACTACATGATAGAGGAAAATCCCAAAAAGGGAAGGCATCTCTGATCAGTATTAGCAAAAAACTACGGGCACTCATAAAATCGTCTAAGGCCAGCTTCGAGAGAAAAATTGCACAGGACACTAAGGATAATCACAAGGCTTTCTTTAGTTATATTAGGAACCTGGGTGGGAATTCCCAGATATGCTCAGAATTAGTCCAAAATGACAAAAAATACACTGAACCCACAGACATTGCCAACATCCTAGCTGACAGGTTCAGCGCAAACTTCTCCCCCCCTCCGCACCAAAAGGGCAAATATCTATCCCAGCAGAGTGCTGCCCCCCTGACATCTCAGATGCTCAGGTAAGAGCCGCCCTCTCCAAAGCAAAAAACACAGCATCAATGGGACCAGACGGTGTTGCAGGCTGCGTCCTACATGAACTCCAAGAAGAGCTAAACCCAAACATAAAACTACTGTTCAATCTCAGCCTTACAACAGGATATGTACCCAAAGAGTGGCGTACAGCAACAGTGGTCCCTCTCCACAAAGGTGGTGCCTCAACGGATCCTGGAAACTATCGCCCCATAAGCCTGACTAGCTTGGTCTGCAAAGCTATGGAAAGGATCATCATGGACCTCATAAATAAAGATATTTGGGACCTACAGACACTGGATCCTACCCAGTTCGGCTTTGTTAAGAGCAGATCCTGCCTCTTAAACCTGGTCGATTTCTTTGAAACAGTCACCAAGGCCATTGACGAGGGGAAGGTGGTCCACACAGTCTACCTGGACCTCGCAAAAGCCTTCGATACAATACCCCACTCGGGCATTATAGATAAGCTCACCAGCTTAAATATAAACCCCTATGTCACTAGATGGGTTGCAAACTGGCTCAAGGACAGAACCCACATGGTTAGAATTGCTGGAGCCATGTCAGACTCCAAACCAGTTACAAGTGGCATCCCACAAGGCTCAGTCCTGGGACCTCTCTTGTTCGGTATATATTTCTCGGAGGTACAGGCCAACACGGAAGGGCTGTGGCTGACCAAGTTCGCAGATGACTGCAAACTGGGCGCCATAATCGACTCTCCAGCCGACACAAGCATCCTCCAAAAGGGCCTCATAGAAACAGACAACTGGTGCCAGAGCCATGGCCTCAAGCTAAACGCCAAAAAGTGTATAGTCATCCTCTTTGGCAAAATAAAGTGCCCACAAATTACCACATAGGTGGTAATCCATTAAGTACAGAAGAAGTAATTAGGGACCTGGGGACCCAAGTTGATAGCAATCTCTCATTTGACAACCACGTGGCCAAAGTGGTTAGAAAAACATTTTATATAGCCCACCTAATCATGAAGGGATTCACATCTAGATCAGGGGAGGTCATCGTGCCTCTTTACTCATCCCTCATCAGGCCCATAATTGAGTACAATGCCCCTTTTGGGATGTACCTTACCAGACACCTGCAGCAACTGGAAAGACCCCAAAAGTACCTCACCAAGAGGATCAAAGGGCTCAAACAGATGCCATATGCTGCCCGGTTAAAGAAACTCCAGCTCTACTCAGTGGCATACCGCCTGCTCAGAGGCGATCTGTGCCTGACGTATAAAGCCACGTCAAACCCGGAATTAATGGACATGCTGCACCTCAGAAAATCCAAATCCCATCGAGCTACGTGCTCGAGAGACTTGAACCTCAGCACTGAAATAAATAGGACATGCTGGAGGGACAGATTCATAACCCAGAGGCTCCCTTAACTCTGGAATAAAATCCCAGTCCAGGTTAGGCAGAGTCCCTCATTGACTCTCTTCAAGAGTAATCTTGATGAGTGGATGGGAGATTATAGGTTTACTCCGGGTATCACTTCTGTGTCACTGTTAGACAGAGGCACAGTATACTAACCTCGAAAAAGGGAATAACAAAATTAATTTAAAATGGGTGGCAAAAGCCAAACACACTCTGGCTAGGCTTATAAATGCCCTAGGGCAGATAGCCTAGTATGAACCAATGAATCTATGAACCTATGAATAGGAATCGCTATGAATTATGGAGATGTGGAAAGGCTTTCAAACTAACAGTAAAAATCATAAGCCACCAGAGACTATTTTTAACAACAAAAAATCAATTTCCCTTTAAGAACAGAAAGATAGGCACTGAAGTTGCTATGGTATCACTTCACATATTCATTACAAAATGGGAAAAACAATATAGCAACATATATGTATAGATAGTCACAGCAAACTGTACAGAAAGCTGAGTGGGAAATGGAGATCCAGTTTTATAGAAAATTAAAATGAGTATATTGAATAGTAAAAGGAAAAAATAAATAAATACATGACAAAATAAATAATCCAGATTTAGAACACATAAAGAAATAGGAATATTGGAATGATGAATGATGACACTGTAGTACCACTGATGAGAAAGCATCTGTTGAAAGGCACCAGTTTAACAACTCTGAAGTTGTTCTGACATTTCTCATGGGCTACAATTGGGAGTTCTGAAAAACAATCAAGGGATAAAATATGCTGCCTAGGGAAAGATTGCATGTTAGGTAATGCAGATGGCTGTCTATTCTGTATGTCAAATGCCATCAAAAATGAATGTTCCATTTCAGATGTCTGAACTGCTGAAGTCATCTTAGTCAGATATCACTGGTTATCTTGTGGTCTATTTAATGGCAGAGAATATTTATTTGCTGGCTCTTACTGATGAGTATTCTGGACCTCCATTGTTAGAACCTCTTAGCTCAACATCACTTAAGACAGACTTTCCAGTACTTTACAAATCTTTCTCACCTTTTAGATTACAACAGACAATGGTCCATCATTTAACAGCTTTGTGGGTGCCACTTGAGAATACTAAAGTCGGGCTCACCAAGGCCTGACTTATGACTCACACCGTAACATTGCCACAGCTGAAGGCAATGACAGCTTAGCAGAAAAGAACTATTTTAAAGGTTTGTTGCAGAGGAGCTGCAGCTTCTTTACTCTGATATGGAGGATCTGTTACCACAATACTCATTTCTAAATGTATAGCCTCAAATTGTACAGCTATTAGGAGAAAAGAGAAAACAGAAAAATAACATAATGCTGTTTTATCTGAGGTTGTCCTGAGTCCAGTGGTACAATCTTTGGCACTGCAGATGAAGAGGCAAAGTCTCCATATTTGGGGGTTCAGAGGGTACAGCCCTCCTGCAAAAACATTTGAATGAGAGATTATGCCAGTCAAACCAAATCTATTTCCAATGCAAAGGACCCAACTTTACTTTTTCTGTCAAAACAAATACTCTCTCTTGTAAAATGTACATTTTTTCTTTTGTTTCATATAATGTTAATGTGTTTTAGTAATCATTTTATTTACTTATTAGAGGATAAAATCTTCAGGACATCATTTATTGTTCATATTTTCTGTCAGGACACAACTGCCCAAATAGGGACTGTAATACATAAAGAGGCATGGGTGGTAACCCTAGCTTTCAGTGAAGCCTTGTTCTACAGTGTGTCACAGCAATCCATCAACTGCTTTTGCTGTTACATGGTATTACTTTTTGTCTCTGTTGTCTGCACGCACGATGCTGCCACTTCAAAGTCAAAGTCAAAAATACTAAATAAAAAGACATGACAGCAAATCTCCAGCAGAAATAAGCCAGTAACATCTAAAGGCATGGATTACAGTCGGGTATTGAGACCTTTGGTATGCATTGTATATGCTTATTCATTTGATTTCGGTACATAAGTCAGAGGATCTCAGGGCCCTCTTTCACTGATGACTCAAATAAAAAAAAGAGTAAAGCAAACTCACGTGAAATGTCAGAAATTAATGTACATACAATCAAAGTTACCAAAACTAAAGCATGCCACTGTTTTATAGTGAAGATGCCTGACAATAAACTATGTGGATTATGTGCAATAAATAGTGAAATGTAGACCAAATAAAGAGTCCAGTATAACCCATATTAACTTAATTTTTTCTGAAATATATCATCCCAGTTACTGCAGAAGATTAAGGATATGAGCTGTTAAGAAACTGTTTCCCGTAGTCTAGGGTTTGATTCCTTCCATCTTCATTTGCCTACTGCATGACTCTCAGTAACTCACTTAACTAGATCACTCTCAAAAAGACAAAAATTCTCTCCTGGTAGCTGAATTGCTGTATCTGATTGGATGGTATTTCATTTAAAATAGAGAGAGGTTGAGCTACTATCATTATATGTTGATAAAGAGCTATAGACTCGAAACATTGCTGTTTTTTACTGTTATACGCTTTCATTAAAGTTTGGATGTTGAGCTTCTGGTTTGTTTTTCTCTTACCTAGATCACTCTCTGGGACAATTAGAAAAAGCATGTTAGGATCCTTAGTGATCTGCTGGACTGTGCACCTAGGAACTCCCTTTGAACAACTAGTCACACTTGTCAGTTTCACACATGACAAACTTGCACATAATATACCTACACAGAATACTTTGGCATCCCAGGGATTCTATACATTCAAACCCTATATGGAGCAAAAGTCTCTCTCTCGCTGTCTCTCACACACACACACACACACACACACACACACACACACACACACACACACACACACACACACACAATTGTGTGAGTCAGTCACACACACACACACACACACACACACACACACACACACACACACACACACACACACACAATTGTGTGAGTCAGTCACACACACACACACACACACACACACACACACACACACACACACAATTGTGAGTCAGTCACAAGACTAAGTAGAATCATTGGTGTAACAGGAAGCACAACTCGCCCTTCATGTAGAAGGCTGTTGAGAATTTCTTCCCATAATAGGTAGATCAATTGCAAACACTGCTAGGCAGCATAAGGGGGTGCTGCTCCTCTGAGTGTGTTGTCCTTTGAATGAGACATTAAACTGAGGCCCCCTCTCCTTGAGTTGGTGGTAGCTCAGCTAGATGTAAAAGATCCCATGCCATCTATCAAAAAGAGTAGAGGTGTTTTATTTAAAAAGAAAACATCATTACAATACTACTTACAAACTTACATATTTACAGATGTATACAGTCTACAAATTTCTGTTCTTTTACAGTGTCATACAACTTGCAGTTCATTATTATTTTAAACCTTCTTTATCTTATTTGAACCTCACTCCTTTTTCCACAACACCATATACGTTTTCTTAAAATTACTGCTAGTCTCCATTTACCAATAAACATGATTTCATTTATCCTTTCATTCCAAATGGTCCACATCACATGAAACAATCTTTTATCTATTTTACTAACATATTCTTTATTTTTGTGGCTATGATATCCATATATAATCATATCCAGATTAATTTAATTTACTTCCTTTACATTTTTAAATAACATACACAATTTTCCCACAGATTTGCAACCGTTATACATTGTAAGAAAACATATTTTGTAGTTTCTTCTTTACCACAATATATACAAATGCTTTCACTGTTTATTTATATAGCATATTATTTACTATAGCAATAACCCACGCCTGGGTGTGGGTAATGCTGGATTTACCCACGGATGGTGTGGTTTGGTCATGAGGGTGAAGCCCGATTGGCCAAACAAAGCCAACTGTGGGTAAATCCAGCATTACCCACACCCAGAAGTGGGTTATTGCTATTATACAATGACATTATTTAAGAAAAAAAAAAATTACTTTTCTTAAATAATGGCATTGTATAATGCCTCCTTGCTGCCCTTCTGCAGCTGTCTGGTATTCTGCGGCAGTTCTGATGTACTGCGCATGCGTATGCCTACGCAGTACATCAGAGCTGTGAGCAAAAGCAACGGAGAAAGCAAGATCTCCATTGCTTTTTAAAAACTGTTTCGCTATGTTAAATGGGTTTAACATAGCAAGACAGCTTTAAAAAAAGCAACGGAGAATCTCCGTTGCTTTTTTAAAGCTGTCTCGCTATATTAAACCCATTTAACATAGCGAGACAGTTTTGAAAAAAGCAACGGAGAAAGCAAGATCTCCATTGCTTTTTACAAACTGTCTCGCTATGTTAAAGGAGTTTGAAATAGCGAGACAGCTTTAAAAAAAGCAACGTAGAATCTCCACTGCTTTTTTAAAACTGTCTCGCTATGTTAAACTCGTTTAACATAGCAAGACAGTATGAAACAACGGAGATCTTGCGTTCTCCGTTGCTTAAAAAAAGAGTTATAGTAATGGA
The DNA here is from genome assembly GCF_019279795.1 of Protopterus annectens. Taxonomy (NCBI): domain Eukaryota; kingdom Metazoa; phylum Chordata; order Ceratodontiformes; family Protopteridae; genus Protopterus; species Protopterus annectens. The sequence goes on along the minus strand of NC_056746.1, from coordinate 158,854,317 downwards.
AAAAGTCCGGACGACCGGACCTTTTTTCCATTACTATAACTGATTTACAACGTGCACGCTGACCAATCAGCGTGCACGTTTTTGAATATTAATTGGGGGTCATTGTAAATTGGTAATTTATTAATCACTAATCTTCATAAAAAATCTTGACATTCTATTCGCTTATTACACAATGGTTTTCATACTTTTATACCGTTAACCTTTTCATTCATTACCTCTGCCCAAGGATTAACATAATAATAATATTGCATCATAATATTTTTATGCCACACTTTCCTCTCATTTTCTACTTAAATTTTTATTTTCCGTAAAATATTTTTTTCTTAATAACATCTCATTTCCTCATTTAAACATGCTTTTCATCATTTTAATTTTTTAACATATCCCAAATGTTGCTTATGTTTGTACTTTAGTAAATTTACTGCTAACTTTTCATTTTTATCATTTATCCAAACAAAATGTTATACAAATTCAAAGAAGCAGCATAAACAATTGGGTTTATTAATCCTAAACCTCTATCATACTTGCACATGTACAAGACTCCTCCCTTGACTGGATTCAATCTTGAGCCCCATATAAAAGAAAACATTACTTGTAGTATTTCGTTTTCATAGATTATCAGCAAAATCTAGACACTTGCTAGATATGCAGTCTTTTCCAGTATAAATTAATTAATCAAATACACTTTTTTATTAAATGATAGCGTGTATGTTTTCCAGAAACAACAAAGCTCCTTTATTTCATCTAATATTATATTCTATATTTCCATGTTTTCTCATTTACATTTTTTACCTCCAAATCTTATTCCTAATACAGAAATTTCATTAATCGAGAAAAATAGTCCTCCTATCTTTACTGTATCACCCAGTACTTTACTTTATTCTTTATTTAAAGTTATGCCTATTATATTTAATCATTGAGGTATATAACATATAACATTTTTCATCCAAACTTTGTTTCTCGTAATCAATGTAATAGTATCTGCAAAAGTAAACATGACTGGAATGATTATCCCTTCATTAGTAATATAAGAAGCACCTCTTATGTGCAAATTTACATCTCTGATTAATACATTGATATCTAATGCAAATAATATACCATTCATAGGACATCCCTGACATATGCCATTTTTTGTATCTATGTCTTTGCTTAACTATCCATTCTCTATAATCTTTACTTTCTTTCTATTATAAGCAGAGCTACATTCTTAATTTTCTTACTAATGTTATACTCTTCCATAATTGTTCACAAAGGTCATGTTGTACTGCATCAAAAGTTTTATTTAAATCTTCTGTCATGATCTTGGTCTCATCAGTCCTGTTTATAATATAATCCACAATTTTCCTTACTATGAATAATAATTCTTGGCACCTTTTCCCCGTTCATTTTACTTTCCATTCTCTTCTGAATTTTTTTCATAACAATCTTATGATCTGCATCTTTCAATATTATCAATCTCCAGTATTCAATTTTATTTTTATCTTCCTTTTCCCATACAAATTTAAGTATACTGCTGCATAAATCTTTACACATAAAACCTTCATTTAACCACTCATTTATACATTTTAAAAATTATTGTTTCTGCCAATCCCTAAAATTCTTATAAAATTGGAATGTTATTCTATTTGATCTTGAAACTGACTGTAAATTAACTTGTGTAAGTACATTATCTAATTCATATAAGGATATCTGATTTCCAATTCCTTATTTTCTTGTTCTGCAATTTTTTAACACAACTTTCTTTTTTGTACTTTCTTTATGACATGTGCTGTAAATGTTTACTTCTAAAGAATTTTATTGCCCATCATTATGTAACTGTTGTTTGTGAATACTTCTGTAATTCCTCCCATGTTTGTCAACTTCTGCAATTGTTGTATTTCTTATAACTGGAGCTTTTCTTCCTGTGCATCCACTGAAAAAGGACCTGTGTCCAGTCAGACTTTCCTGGTAAACAAATGTAAAATAAATAAATAATACATACATACATACATACATACAAACATTTATATCCTGAAATATTTTCTTTACATAATTCATTATGATATTCATAAGTTATTTCATTGATTTATTGGTTTATACTAGGCTAATGAGCAATGGGGCCTTTATAAGCCTAAGCAAGCATCCCAAATGTATCTCACAAGGTTATGTGCTGGTCATTGCAAGTCTAGCCAGGCTTCTTAAATGTATTCTGCAAGTTTATGTTCCTTAGAGGTTATTTTAAGGGGAATATGTAAGGTAGGGCAACCCTTACAGGATGCCTCTCTCCATTATCGACATAGGAGCTAGACCCGGGATATATTTCCAATTCTTCATACACTGGTTCAGGTTTCTCTTGAACAGGGTTAGGAGAGAGCTCAGCTTCATAGGAATGGGAAACCTGTTCCAGAGGAGGGAATTTCATATACCTGCCCCTCTCTTCCTGAGATCTTCTTACCTCTTCTTTGTCATCTTTTATTTCTCTTATTATACTAGTATCCTCTTTAACTATGCTACTCAAATATACTGATGAAAATCTTCTTTTTTTACCTTGTAAAAATATATTCCCTTAAATAATAATTCTTTAATATTCTCTTGCTACTTTTCATGAATTCTCCATTCTGTCACATAAAATCCACTATCATTCCTTTCCAAATCCTTTAAAGCATTCATATACATTGCTTTATAATTTATTTTTTCCACTTTTCTTACATCTGACTACCATTCTAAAAATGTTTTTTATATTTTTCTTTCAAAGCTAGTCACCACTCCAAACAGTTTTTATAATACAGTCTAACAGAAATGTGATCTTTCCATGAACACACGCCTATTTTATTTCCATTTTCATCCCATAATTTCTCAATTATTCTTTTTATTACATTTTCCAGTCTGATATACTCCTTATTTTCTTGTATTTCTATCCATATGGCTGAGTGATCTGAAAAGTCTGCTACAAGTGTCTCTCCCTTAGCTATATATAATCCTTCTATGTGGCACACCTCATCACTAAGGGCTTTTCATCCAGGAAAAAGGAGGTCATTGTCCCACTGTACACATCCCTCATTAGACCCATTATAGAATACAATGCCCCATTTGGTATGTACCTCTCAAGTCATCTGCAACAACTGGAAAGGCAACAGAAATACCTCACTAAATGAATCACAGGCCTAAAGCAGATGCCCTACGCTGACCGCCTTAAAAAACTCCAGCTATACTCAGAGGCGATCTCTGCTTAACATACAAGGCTATGTCAAATACAGATCTGTTGGACATGTTACACTTAAAGAAATCCCAGTCCCTCAGAGCCACACACTCCAAGGATCTAAACCTTGTCATTACAATAAACAAAACATGCTGGAGGGATAGGTTCTTGACCCAGAGACTCCCCAGACTATGGAATAGACTGCCATACATGTCAAGCAAAGCGCCTCTTTGGCCCTCTTCAAAAGGGACCTTGACGATTGGATGGGAGAAAGGAAATTCACCCTGGGGATCACATCAGTCGCCCTGCTAGACAGGGGTCCAGGGAAGTAAATAGTGTGGGAAGAAATAGCCAGGGAATTGTTATGGCTAGGCTTGTATAGGCCCAAGGGCCGATAGCCTATTTCCAATCTATGAACCTATGAACCTATATAGACCTTGTTTTATAATAAAATAATCTATTTCCATCTTATATATACTTTGACTATATGTCCACAAATTATTATTTCAGATCTTTAAATTACCACATTTTATAACTTATTTTCTTAATATCTTTTCCTCTCTTCTTTTTCCTCTCAAATCATAATTAAAATCTTCCGTTAATATTATATTTATATTAATTACTACACAATCCAAAGTTTTGTAAAATAGATCTTCCCTTTCTACTTGTAACATAGGTATACAATGCTATAATTTTATATACTTGATTATGCCATCTGAGATCTACAATAGTTAATCTTCCCATCATTGCCAGTGTTATGGTCAATATTGCCACTTACTTTCTACAAAAGTAAAACTATGCCTGAACACAGCTCCTTTCTCAAGTTCTGTATTGTATCAACTCCCCAAAGATTCTTTGTTTGTAATCTCTCTTCTTGTGTTAAACATGTTACAGCTTCCAATATTGTAACATCAACATCACACTTACGACACCAATTTAGCATGCCTGTTCTTCTACTTATATTCAGATACTATTTACATTTACTGAAAGCACTCTAAAGTTTCATTATGTTTACATTGTGGCTTCATAGAAATTGTGTAAATTTGACGTACTTATCTCATTTCCATTATCCATTTCCTTTTTTTCTGTTTTATGCTTATCCATTTAAACTTTCTTTTTCTGTCTCTTACTCTTTTGCTAATTGAATTCTTTTTACCTTTCATTATTTTCCAGTTTATATCTTCTTCATCACTTAGTTCAGAACCTTCTTCTGTTTTATCTTCTGTTTCATTTTTTTACCCATATCTTTATTTTATCCTGATCTTGCCTCCCTAGTTTCTCTTTATCTTTTATCTGGACTGTTTATTCTCTTCTTATATTGTTCTCACTTTTCTTTTCTTCTTTTTCATCCTTTTGGTCTAGATTACAATCCATCCATAAATACCCAATTTTGTTACATTTATAACATTTCAATTCAAATGTTTGTATTATGACCTGTTTCCTCACAAATATAACATTTCATGCTATCACAATTACTTATCAAATGATCATCTTTTCCATAGGAAAACAAAACTTGTTTTTGGTTGTCCCCAATGTTTTACAATCCCTCTGTTACCCTCTACCTTTATCATACTAGGGATATGAACATTTTTTCTTTCTCTATTATCAATACAATATGACAGTCTCATCCCACAGTCCATAATCCTCTGTTATAGACTTTGCTAATATCCATAACTTCTTCACAAAGTTTGCTTAAATGTCTCTTTAAAGTCTCTTTTTCAACTTCATTTCAAAACTGAACATGCATTTTATTTTTTGTTTCTCTGTGAAATGCTTTAATCACATACAAATTCCCTAGATTACAGTTCATTTCTTCTCATACTAGCCCACCCCAAAAACTTTCCAGAACAAAACCAGTCTCAAAAATAATGTCACAAAATGTGTTTTTATGAATAAGAATAAAAGTTCTTACCTCCTTAGCCTTCACTCCCAATGGGACCATTAAATTATCCTAAATGTTGTACCTGACCATTTCTTTTTTTTCTTTGTTCTACGTTTTCATCATAAATTTCCTTTGATTTTTGACATTTCCTTTCTGTTCATCTTTCATCGCTCTCCCTGCAGTTTCTTTAACAGTCTATGCATATGATTGTCTTTGTCTGGAAATCTTCTTTAAAAAGTAGCTTCCTTTTCCTCCATATGAATTTTGTCCATAATTTCACCCCATGAAACATCTTTTTCTTTCTCCGGCTTGCTCTGCAACAATAGTTCACCCAAAAAAGACAACCCTCTCAACTTGAGGGTAGTAATAACACATCCATCATTGCTTTGACTGTTTGCATCCAAAGAAACAAACAAATTCTGCTGAAGCAGACCTTAGAATCTTGTAGATCTTCAAGTATTGCACTGGCAATTGCCTCTGTGCTATCTGCCATCTTGGATCTACTTGATTGCTGTTCTTCTAGCCACCACTAAGCTAAGAACAGAACAAGCACTCTACTAATGAATAGAGGAAGCTCCCCAATGCTCTGGCCAAATTCCCCTAGTAGTATAAATAGCACCTCAGGTCTCCCCTAAAAAGAGGCTAGTAACTTAGTGGGACTAACCCAGTCAACAAAGGATACAGATAGATACTTCAGAAAATTAATAGGGATTTTGTAAGGCAATTAACTCATTTTCATTTTGATGTTATTGTCATGTAGAATTCCCAGAAAACACCGAATTTCATCATATCCATGTTAGCTCCTCTTCTTTATCATTAAACATTGGGCTACTTTCTCTCCACATTTCTGAAACCTATGTTGAATGTATGCAAGATTGACATTTTATATATTTCTATCTATCTATCTATCTGTCTATCTATCTATCTATCTATCTATCTATCCATCTATCTATACTGAATTGTTTTTGATGAGTGACAAATATGTGAATGGAAATCAGAGCAAATGAATTATACAGTAAATGCAAGTAGTGTTAACATGTTTCATCACTTTATTGGATGTTGTTTTGTTTGTAAGAATGTCCAGACTGCATCTAGGTGATGTGTGCTTCATGGAGTAGTGACACATGGAAGGTGGGGACCTATCTTGTACTACATGAGATAGTGACACACAGAAGGTGGGGCCGCATCTTATACTACCTGGGTTAGTGACACATGGAAGGTGGGGATACGTCTTGCACAACATGGGGTAGTGAAACATGGAAGGTGGGGACACATCTTATACTACATGGAGTAGTGACATATGGAAGGTCAAGATGTGCTTTGTACTACATGGGATACTGGATGTGGAAGGTGGGGACATGTCTTTTACTACATGGGGTAGTGAAACATGGAAGGTGGGCTCATATCTTGTGCTATATGGAGTATAGACAGATAGAAGGTAAGGTCGAGTCTTGCATTTATGTGGAACATTGGCACATGGAAGGTGGGGCATGTCTTGTACTACATGGAGTAGTGACACATGGAAGGTGGGGACATACCTTGCACAACATGGGGTAGTAACACATAGAAGGTGGGGACTCATCTTGTACTACATGGGATAGTGACACACAGAAGGTGGGGACGCATCTTGCACAACATGGGGTAGTGACACATGGAAGGTGGGGAGTGCATCTTGTACTACATGGGTTAGTGACACATGGAAGGTGGGGATACGTCTTGCACAACATGGGGTAGTGACACATGGAAGGTGGGGACACATCTTATACTACATGGAGTAGTGACACATGGAAGGTGGGGATGCGTCTTGCACAACATGGGGTAGTAACACATGGAAGGTGGGGACCCATGTTGTGCTACATGGGATAGTGACACACAGAATGTGGGGCCACATCTTGTACTACCTGGGTTAGTGACACATGGAAAGTGGGGACGCGTCTTGCACAATATACGGTAGTGATACATGGAAGGTGGGGATTGCATCTTGTACTACATGGGTTAGTGACACATAGACAATGGGGATGTGTCCTGTACTGTATGGAGTAGTGACATATGGAAGGCGGAGAGTCATCCTATACTACATGGGGCAGTGACCCATAGAAGGTGGGAATGCATCTTGCACTATGTGGGGTAGTGACACATGGAAGGTGAGGATGTGTCTTGTACTACCTGAGGTAGTGACATGTGAAAGGTGGGGACATGCCTTGTACTACATGGGGTAGTGATACGTAGAAGGTGGGGATGTGTCTTGTATTACCTGGGTTACTGTCCCATGTTGCTACATGGGACAGTGACACATGGAAGGTGATGACACATCTTTTAATACATGAGGTAGTGACATGTGGAAGGTGGGGACATGTCTTGTACTACATGGGATAGTGACATGTAGAAGGTGGGGATGTGTCTTGTATTACCTGGGTTAGTGACACATGGAAGGTGGGACACATCTACTACATGGTGTAGTGACACATGGAAGGTGGGGATGTGTCTTGCACAACATGGGGTAGTGACACATGGAAGGTAGGGAATGCGTCTTGTACTTAATGGGTTAGTTACACATAGAAGATGGGGATGCACCTTGTACTATATGGGGTAGTAACACATGGAAGGTGGAGAGGCATCCTGTGCTACATGGGACAGTGACACATGAAAGGTGAGGACGCATCTTTTACTACATGGGGTAGTGACCCATGGAAGGTGGGAACCCATCTTGTGCTACATGGGATAGTGACACACTGAAGGTGGGGACGTGTCTTGTACTACCTGGGTTAGTGGCACATGGAAGGTGGGGATGCATCTTGTACCACATGGGGTAGTGACACATGGAAGGTCAGGATGTGCTTTGTACTACATGGGATACTGGATGTGGAAGGTGGGGACATGCCTTTTACTACATGGGGTAGTGAAACATGGAAGGTGGGCTCATATCTTTTACTATATGGAGTATAGACACATAGAAGTTAGGGTCGAGTCTTGTACTTACGTGAAACATTGACACATGGAAGGTGGGGGCATGTCTTGTACTACATGGAGTAGTGACACATGGAAGGTGGGGAATACATCTTGTACTACATGGAGTAGTGACACATGAAAGATAGGGACGCATCTTGTCTTATGTGGGGTAATGACACATGGAAGGCAGGGATGCATCTTGTAGTACTTGTATGTATAGACACATAGAAGCTAGGGATGGGTCTTACACTTACATGAAACATTGACATACGGAAGGTGGGGACATGTCTTGTACTACATGGAGTAGTGAAAATGGAAGGTGGGGATACATCTTGTACTACATGGAGTAGTGACACATGGAGGGTGGGAATGCAACCTCTACTACATGAGTTAGTGACACATGGAAGGTAGGGATGCATCTTGAACTACAGGGGCAGTGACACAAGGAAGGTAGGGGCACATCTTGTCCTATGAGGGGTAATGATACATGGAAGGTGGGGATGCATCTTGTAGTACCTGGGGTAGTGACATGGGGAAGGTGGGGATGCGTCTTGTACTACATGGGGTAGTGACATGTAGAAGGTGGGGATGCATTTTGTACTACCTGAGGTATTGACACATGGAAGATGGGCATGCATCTTGTACTATCTGGGTTAGTGTCATGTGGAAGGTGGGGACGTGTCTTATACTACCTGAGGTAGTGACACATGGAAGGTGGGGACACATCTTGTACTACCTGAGGTAGTGACAAGCAGAAGGTGGGGACACATCCTGTACTACCTGAGGTAGTGACATGCAGAAGATGGAGACATGTACTATATGTGGTAGTGATATGTGAAAGGTGGGGATGTGTCTTGTACTACATGGTGTAGTGAAACGTGGAAGGTGGGGACGCATCTTCTACTACTTGGGGTAGTGACACATGGAAGGTGAGGATGTGTATTGAACTTGCTGGGGTAGTGACACATGGAAGGTAGGAGTGGTCTTGTATATCCTGAGGTAGTGAAACTTGGAAGGTACTGTCGTATCTTGCACTACATGAGGTAGAGACGTGGAAGGTGAGGATGCGTCTTGTACTACATGAGGTAGTAACATGTGGAAGGTGGGGATGCCTCTTCTACCACACAGGGTAGTAACACTTGGAAGGTGGGGATGCATCTTGTACTACCTGGGGTAGTGAGACATGGAAGGTGGGGACATGTCTTGTACTAAATTGGGTAGTGACACATGGAAAATGGGGAAGTGCCTGGTACTACATAGGTTAGTGACATGTGGAAGGTGGGGATGCATCTTATACTACATGAGATAGTGACATGGAAGGTGTGGGTACATATTTTACTACTTGGGGTAGGGATACTTGGACGGTATGTATGTGTCTTTTACTACCTGGGGTACTGATACATGGAGGCTGGGGCCCTGTCTTGTGCTACTTAGAGTAGTGACACATAGAAGGTGGGGACGCATCTTTACTTCCTGGGTTAGTGACACATGGAAGATGGGGAAGTTTCCTGTACTACATGGGGTACTGATAAGTGGAAGGTGGGAAACCCATCTTGTACTACCTGGGGATATGACATATGGAAGGTGGGGAAGCGTCTTGTACAACATGGGGTACTGACACATGCAAAGTGGGGAATGCTTCTTGTACTTCATAGGTTATTGACACAAAGAAGATAGGAACGCATCATGTACTACATGGGGTAGTGACACATGGAAGGTGGGGATGTGTCTTGTACTACATGAGGCAGTAACATGTGGAAGGTGGGGAAGTGTCTTGTACTACATGAGGTAGTGACATGTAGAAGGCAGGGACATGTCTTGTACTGCATGGTATGGTGACACATGTAAGATGGAGATGAGTGCATTACATGGGGTAGTGACAGGAGGAAGATGGTGACGAGTCTTGTACTAAATGGGTTAGTGACATGTGGAATTTGTGGACTAGTATTATATTATATTATATAGGGTAGTGACACATGGAAGGTGGGGATGCATCTTGTATGACATAGGGTAGTGACACATGGAAGGTGGGGACATGTCTTATACTACTTGGGGTAGTGACACATGGAAGGTGGAGACACATCTTGTACTACATGGGTTAGAGACACGCAGATGGTGTGGACGTGTCTTGTACTACATAGAGTAGAGACACAAAGAAGGTAGGGATGAGTCTTGTACTACATGGAACATTGACACATGGAAGGGGGACACATGGAAGGGAAGGACACACTAGCTGCCATGTGCCTTAGAGACAAAGCATCGGTACGCCACCAGAAAAATAAGACACCCTCCACCCTTAATGAATACAAAGTGCTCCACAACAAAGTCAAAAAGCTTATCATAGCAGACCGCAAAACATATTTTTCCATACTACAAAGTAGCCATAAAACAAATCCTAAAAAAATTCTGGAATGGGATCTCCACCCTACTTAATCCTGGCAAAACAGAAAACCCTTGTCCTGACCCTAATGCTCTAGACATAGATCTGGCCACCCAGTTCAACTCTTTCTTCATCAACTCAGTTAGCAAACTTACCTCATCCTTCACTAACAATACTATTCCCCCTACTACTACACCCCCTCCCCTATCTTCCCCTTCCTCTTCACTGTCAAATACCTCTACCTCTCAACCTCCTCCTTTCTGTATAAAACCCATTGCCACATCTACCATAAAAAACTTCTCCAGCAACTGAAACCTTGCTCCAATGCCCCCAACAACATTCCCTCATACTTTCTTAGTATAGCTCCCGAAGCCATTGCCTTCCCCAGCTCTATTTTAATCAATCGCTCTATCCAAGAAGGCTATGTACCCCATCTTTGGAAAATGGCCTTTGTCATACCCCTTCACAAAGGGGGCAACAACAATAATATCACAAATTTCCGTCCTATTGCCATCTTATCTCCCATCTCCAAAGTTCTTGAAAAATGCATCCATCTACAACTCCTACCCTATTTTATACACAACCACTTACTAACTCCCACACAGCATGGTTTCAGACCAGGCCACAGCACTACCACTGCTCTTCTGTCCTTCCTCAAAACTGTCAACAAAGTTTGTGACTCTGGTTGTACTGTATCTACCCTCCTACTAGACCTCTCTAAGGCCTTCAATACCATTTCTCACAACCTTCTCCTAACTAAACTCTCTAATCTAAACCTATCCCTTTCCTCTTTCAACTGGTTCTCCATTTACCTCTCAAATAGGCAACAAGCAGTTAAATGGAAAAAAAGCCACCTCCCCATTACTCAACACCCCCAGAGGTGTACCAGAAGGCTCCATACTGGGTCCCCTCCTGTTTAATATTTTCATAAATGATTTCCACCATTCAATCCCTAACACAAATCTTATCCAATATGCAGACAATTCAACTATAATCTCTTCTGCCACCTCTATCCCCTTTCTCTTAAAACTAACCCAAGATGCTTTTTCTAGTGGATGAGAGACAATCACCTAGCACTCAATGTCTCAAAAACCAAACTTATGTTATTTACTCCTTCGAAAACAACCACTATAGATAAAAACTCATTCTCCATCACCAGCCACAACAATACATCTCTTAAACTCGTATATGAGGCCAAACTATTAGGTGTCCTCATTAATGATGAGCTGATTCTTAAAGTCAACCCCCACCTACAAATAAACATAAAAAAACACCAGAAACTTGGTATGCTCTACTAACATTGTCACTATCTCACTCCCTCTACTAAGTTCACTCTCTCTACCACATTCCTCATCCCTTCTCTCCTATATGGTGCCCCACTCCTAACTAAGCTACAATCCACACTTAAGTCAAAACTCTCCTCCTGCTATAATAAGATTGCCAAGTTTGCCACTAGTCTTCTACCCATCACTATGTCGCCCTCCACAAACTAAATTGGTTAGAACTACCCAATTATCTCACCTACATTCAACTCACTCATGTTCACAAACTCATTTTAGGCCCTCTCTCTGTCCCTCCCTAGCCTCCTCCTTTAAAATGCACCTTCAAGAAAGATCCTTAAGATTCAACAAGCAAAACTTGATAGAATTGCATAAACCCACTCACCCCCCTGGCAAAATTCTCCTATGCCTTGCCCTTGTGCGTCAATGGAACTCCCTACCACCATCCATCCGTACCATCTCTAGTCACTTTTCCTTCAAGACTTCACTTCACTCACACCTAACATCTCTCTGGGAATGCTCCTGCTCCCATCCCACATAAACTCTTTTCCTCACTATACCTCAGACATCTCATGTACTCTAGAGTCCTATTCATTTCCTTGTAAAGTACTAGCAAAAATTTACAACAATTCATATTTTTCTTAACTTTATTTGTTTCATATTGTATCTTTAAATATTATGATTTTATTTGTACTTCTATATTTACTGTTATATAATTACTTGATTATAACTTTTGTTATTGTGGAGCTTTTCTCCCCAGGACTTCATTAAAAATGGGTTCTTCTTGGCCCAATGGACCATTCTGGCAAACAAACTGCAAATAAATAAAATGTCTTGTACTACATGGATAGTGACACATGGAAGTTGGGGATGCATCTTGTACTACATGGGGTAGTGACATGGGGAAGGTGAAGATGCATCTTGTACTACATGGAGTAGTGAAAATGGAAGGTGGGGATACATCTTGTACTACATGGAGTAGAGACACATAGAAGATGAGGATGAACTTTGTACTACATGGGTTAGTGACACATAGAAGATAGGGGCTTATCTTGTACTTCATGAGGTAGTGACACATGGAAGGTAGGGATGCATCTTGAACTACAGGGGCAGTGACACAAGGAAGGTTGGGACGCATCTTGTCCTATGTGGGGTAGTGACACATGGAAGGTGGGGATGCATCCTGTAGTACCTGGGGTAGTGACATGGGGAAGGTGTGGATGCATCTTGTACTACATGCAGTAGTGACATGTGGAAGGTGGGGACGCATCTTGTACTTCCTGGGGTATTGACACATGGAAGATGGGTATGGATCTTGTACTATCTTGGTTAGTGACACATGTAAGGTGGGGACGTGTCTTGTACTACCTGAGGTAGTGACACAAGGAAGGCAGGGATGCCTCTTATACTACAAGGAGTAGTGATATGTGGAAGATGGGGATGCAACTTGTACTATCTGGGGTAGTGACATATGGAAGGTGGGATGTGTCTTGTACTACCTGGGGAAGTGACACATGGAAGGTGGGCATGCACCTTGTACTGCCTGGGTTAGTGATACGTGAAAGGTGGGAACGCATCTTGTACTACATGGCGTAGTGACATGCAGCTGTTTGGGTCATGTCTTGTACTATATGTGGTAGTGACATGTAAAAAGTGGGGACATGTCTTGTATTGGTTGTGATGCATCTTCTACTGCATGGGGTACTGACACATGGAAGATGGAGACACATCTTGTATTACATGGGGTAGTGACACATGGAAGTTGGGAATGCATCTTGCACTTCCTAGAGTAGTGCCACGTTGTATTAGCTGTGTTAGTGACACATGAAAGGTAGGGGAGTGTCTTGTACATCCTGGGGTAGTGACACTTGGAAGGTGGTGCTGTGTCTTGTACTACATGAGGTAGTGACATGTGGAAGGTGGGGACACCTATTGTACATGGGGTTATGACATGTGGAAGGTGGGGATGCCTCTTGTACCACATGGGGTAGTGACACGTGGAAGCTGGGGACACATCTTGTACAATCTGTGGTAGTGACACATGGAAGGTAGGGACACTTCTTGTACTAAATGGGTTAGTGACACGTGGAAGGTGGGTGATGTGTCTTGTACTACATGAGATAGGGACATGTGGAAGTTGAGGACATGTCTTGTACTTCCTGGGGTAGTGACACATGGAAGGTGTGGTTACTTCTTTCACTACCTAGAGTAGTGACACTTGGATGGTTGGAAACGCATCTTGTTCTACTTGGGTTAGTGACACATGTAAGGTGAGGACGTGTCTTGTACTACCTGAGGTAGTGACACAAGGAAGGCAGGGATGCCTCTTATACTACAAGGAGTAGTGATATGTGGAAGATGGGGATGCAACTTGTACTATCTGGGGTAGTGACATATGGAAGGTGGGATGTGTCTTGTACTACCTGGGGAAGTGACACATGGAAGGTGGGCATGCACCTTGTACTGCCTGGGTTAGTGATACGTGAAAGGTGGGAACGCATCTTGTACTACATGGCATAGTGACATGCAGCTGTTTGGGTCGTGTCTTGTACTATATGTGGTAGTGACATGTAAAAAGTGGGGACATGTCTTGTATTGGTTGTGATGCATCTTCTACTGCATGGGGTACTGACACATGGAAGATGGAGACACATCTTGTATTACATGGGGTAGTGACACATGGAAGTTGGGAATGCATCTTGCACTTCCTAGAGTAGTGCCACATTGTATTTGCTGTGTTAGTGACACATGAAAGGTAGGGGAGTGTCTTGTACATCCTGGGGTAGTGACACTTGGAAGGTGGTGCTGTGTCTTGTACTACATGAGGTAGTGACATGTGGAAGGTGGGGACACCTATTGTACATAGGGTTATGACATGTGGAAGGTGAGGATGCCTCTTGTACCACATGGGGTAGTGACACATGGAAGCTGGGGACACATCTTGTACAGCCTGTGGTAGTGACATATGGAAGGTGGGGACACTTCTTGTACTAAATGGGTTAGTGACACGTGGAAGGTGGGTGATGTGTCTTGTACTACATGAGATAGGGACATGTGGAAGTTGAGGACATGTCTTGTACTTCCTGGGGTAGTGACACATGGAAGGTGTGGTTACTTCTTTCACTACCTAGAGTAGTGACACTTGGATGGTTGGAAACGCATCTTGTTCTACTTGGGTTAGTGACATGTGGAAGGTGGGGATGCGTCTTGTACTACATGGGGTAGTGACACGTGGAAGGTGGGGATGCTTCTTGTACTACTTGAGGTAGTGACACGCGGAAGGTGGGGATGCATCTTGTACTACATGTTGTAGTGACACATGGAAGGTGTGAAGGCATCTTGTACTTCTTGCGGTAGTGACACATGGAAGGTGTGGACACATCTTGTACTACTTGGGGTAGTGACATGTTGAAGGTGTGGATGCATCTTATATTACCCAGGTTAGTGACACATGAAAGGTGGGGATGCATCTTGTACTACTTTGGGGTAGTGACACATGGAAGGTGGGGACTCGTACTACCCGGGTTAGTGACATGTGGATAGAGGGACATGTATTGTACTACCTGGGGTTGTGACACGTGAAAGGTGAGGATGCGTCTTGTACTACATGAGGTAGTGACACATGGATGCCTTTTGTACTACATGGGGTTGTGACATGTAGAAGGTGTGGATGCATCTTGTACTACTTGTGGTAGTGATACACGGAAGATGGGGACACATCTTGTACTACCTGGAGTAATGACATGTGGAAGGTGGGGACGCATGTTGTAGTACATGGGTTAGTGACATGTGGAAGGCAGTGAATGTGTCTTGTACTAACTGGGGTTGTGATACATGGAAGGTAGGGACACGTCTTGGACTACATTAGTTATTGATACATGGAAGGTGGGGATATGTCTTGTACTATATGAGTTAGTGATACATGGAAGGTGGGGATGCATCCTTTACTAATGAGATAATGACACATGGAAGGTGGGGACACCTCTTATGCTATATTAGGTAGTGACATGTGGAAGGTGGGGACACGTTTTGTACTACCTGCCATTTTTCTTATGTGCATTAAGAAGATGATGAGACTTGGGATGTTTGTTTAAGTAGTTTATTGCATACAAATACATCAGGATGGATGGCAGGAACATTGAACTTAAATGAACTATCTAACTAACTTACTGACTACATACATGCTCTTACTCTGGTTGTTCACTCAAGATGGCACTCTTGCTTGCACATGATCAGTACTTATATGCACGTACCCACTGACTGGAATGTTTCTTAAAGGTACATCACACACTCTGATCTACATCCTCCCTCTTTAGTGAGCTGTCTCATATAAAAATGACATTTGAATAGACATGCAATTATACAGACACTAATAAAGAAAACAAAAGTCATGTCCAGGTTGCCATGTATCTGGAATTAGTTTTTGAGATGCAACCTGATCTTTTAAAATAATAGTTAGGACTGGGTTTAGCAACAGGGACAGTTACTGGGGAATGTTCTGCTTTAGGAGTCAAAGGGATTTTCTCAGGAATGGGGATTTCTGATGGAATATCCTCTGGAACAGGAACACTGGAGAAGTGACTCTGAGAACTTGAATTTTTGTCACAGGCAAGATGCTGTAACACTGGTTCAGACACTGGTAACAAATGCTTCCGATTTCATCTGAATTCTATTCCTTGTTATTCCACAATGTGCGATCTCGGCTCTTGACACAAACTTTTCACAAATCTGATGTGATCAAAACCTTTTGACATCTGCATCCTCACTATCTCCCCTTTTTTCAATGAATTGAGTAGTTTTCTGGTTTTATCATAGTAAGACTTCTAGGACAAATGCTTTTTCAACAGTTGGGCTTTTACTTCTTGGTTGTTCTTAGCACTTGGAAACAATACATTATTACTAGTTGGTAGTGTGGTTCTGGTTTGTGAACCAAGATAATTATCACAAGGAATGTCTGTGAAGTTTAGAAAAACATTGGTATTGTTACGTCTGGATTTCTCTAACAGCTGTTTTGCACTTTGAACTGCAGGTTCAGCCAAACTGTTTGACTGGGGTATTTAGGACTACTTATAATATGAACAAAGTCCCACTCTTCTGCAAATATCTTGATCTGCTCACTTGTAAACTATGCACTGTTGTCAGAAATAACTCTGTGTGGACTACCATGGACAGAAAAATGTCTCTTCAACTTGGTAATGACAGTATTGGAAGTTAGATTGGGAAGTAGGTGAATCTTGAACCAGTTTGAATAAGTGTCTACTTGTTTTTGTTTGTTTGTCTTTCGGCTTTTCCTGGTAAGGGGTCGCCACAGTGGAACTCCGGTCCACTAATGATTGGCAGTAGATTTTTACGAAATGCTGAGGTGCCAGCTCGATGCCCAACCTTCAACGAAGGCATGCCCATTTCCGCACACATGTCTTTCGAGCGCTACCCAACCGTGGGGAGGACATGCAGACTCCACACAGAAGGCACTCCCAGGCCAAGCCGAGAATCGAACGGGAGAACCTCTTGCTGTGAGGTAACAACACTACTGCCGTACCACCACGGAAGTATGAATAAGAGTTTACTAACACCAAGTAATGTTAACCATTCCACTCAAAGATATCTGTGGTTACTGTCGACCAAGGTAGTTCAGGAATCTGGCTTAACTGAAGTGTTTTTTTTTATTTTGTTGATGCAGCTTTGTGCTATTACATACTGAACAAGATGAAAGTACTTTCTTGATATTTCTTGACATAGATGGCCAAAATACTAGACCTCTCGCACTTCTTTTGGTAGAGTCCGCTACTGGTGGCCATGATGCAACATCTTAATATACTCTTGTTGGAAGGATTTTGGAACAATCACTTTAAGACCTTTCATGATGATACCATTGTCTGATAAAATCTAATCTCTTTATGGAAAACACTGCTGCACATCTACTGGTAAACAAGATTGCTTTGAAGGCCATCCTTGACTGATAAAGAGGTTTAGCTTCTGGAGAATTGGATCTGAAGCTGTGTGAGTTCTGAGCTCATCAAGATTCATGGAAGAAAAGTGTCTCACTTCCATGACCTCAGAATCAGGTTGCTCATTGTTATGCTGTTCTGTGTTTTTTCTGGGTGATCTGGACAAGGTATCAGCAAGATAAAGAAGTTTGCCTTTTGTGTAAACAAGACTGAAATTGTACTTCTGCAATTTGACCATCATGCGCTGCAGTCTGTCTGGGGCTGAATGCATAGGCTTTCTCAAAATAGTAACTAGAGGTTGCTGATCAGTTTTGATTTGAATAGGTTGACCATAAATATAATCATGAAACTTCGAACATGCAAATACAATACAAGCTCTTTATTCAATATGGACATATTGCATCTCAGTCTGGGTAAGAGTTCTTGATCCATAGGCTACTGGTCTACCCTCTTGAAGAATAACTGCACCTAGACCAAACTTAGAAGCATCACAGGAAAGAGTGACTGGTTTGTGAACATTATACCAACTGAGAGTTGGCGGGTTGACAATTTTCTGTCTCAAGACATCAAATACTCTTTGGTGCTGTTCTGACCATGACCAAATTACATCTTTGCATGTCAGCTCTCTGAGCAGTGATGAAAGTTGGCTTAAATCTGGAATAAACTTGCCTAGATAGTTGACCATGCCAAGAAAACATTGTCGGGCTTGAACATTGTCTGGTGCTGGGATCTTGAGAATTGCTATTCACTTAGAAAGATCTGGTCATAAGCTGGAACTGGTAAACAAGTGACTAACATAAGTAACTTCTCGTAGCTTGAATTTACGCTTCTGAGGATTCAGCTTAAGATTCACTTCACGTGCTCTTTCCAGAAATTTCTTGAGGTTTCTATCATGTTTGACTTCACCTTTGCCTCCTACTAGAATATCATCTACTATAATAGCCAGTTTGGCTTTGTTAAGGGCAGATCATGCCTACTAAACCTGGTTGACTTCTTCGAGACAGTCACCAAGGCCATAGATGAGGGAAAGGTTGTTTACACAGCCTACCTTGACTTTGCCAAGGCTTTTGACACCATTCCCCACCCGGGTATTACAGAAAAACTCATCAGCCTGAACATAAACCCCTACGTCATGAGATGGGTTGCCAACTGGCTTATAGACAGAACTCACACGGTAAGAACAGTGGGCTCCAGGTCTGACTCTAAACCAGTCACAAGTGGTGACCCACAAGGCTCGGTACTGTGGTGACCCACAAGGCTCGGTACTGGGACCCCTACTGTTTGGTATATACTTCTCAGAAGTACAGGCAAACACAAGAGGACTATGGCTAACCAAGTTCGCCGATGACTGCAAACTGGGAGCCATAATTGACTCTCTGGCTGACACGGACATCCTCCAAAAGGGCCTTACTAAGATGGACACCTGGTGTCAAAGTCATGGCCTCAAGCTAAATGCCAAAAAATGCATATTCATCCCATTTGGGAAAAACAAAACACCCTCGAATTACCACATATGTGGCAGCCCCCTTAATACAGAAGAGGTAATAAGAGATCTGGGGACCCAGTTAGATAGTAATCTCTCCTTTGACAATCATATTGCCAAAGTAGTTAGGAAATCCTTCTATGTGGCCCATCTATTTACTAAAGGGTTCGCATCTAGAAATAAAGAGGTTATAGTGCCCCTCTACTCGTCACTCATCAGACCCATCATAGAGTACAATGCCCCATTTGGGATGTACCTCACAAGACACTTCCAACAGCTGGAGAGACCACAAAAGTACCTCACCAAGAGGATTACTGCCCTCAAACATATTTCCTATGCAGCCCGACTGAAAAAACTCCGGCTGTACTCAGTGGCATATTGGTTACTCAGAGGTGATCTCTGCCTGACTTACAAAGCCATGTCCAACTCAGAATTGATGGACATGCTCCACCTAAAGAAATCCAAGTCACTGAGAGTCACGCACTCTAGTGAGCTAAACCTTGCCACAACAATAAATAGAACATGCTGGAAGGATAGATTCCTGTCACAGAGACTCCCCATGCTTTGTAACAAAGTTCCAAACTGCATTAGGCAGAGCCCCTCACTAACACTCTTCAAGAGAAACCTTGACGGGTGGATGGGTAACAGAAAATGCACTGCTGGGATCACTTCATTAGTTCTGCTTGACAGAGGATCAGTTAATTAATCAATGGGGCGGCGAAAGCCGACACACTCTGGCTAGGCTTATAAATGCCCTCGGGCAGATAGCCTAGTACCTACCTATGAACCTATAATAGCACAGGGATAGCCAGAAAAAAATTTGCCCTATTGCATGCTGAAAGACTTCACTTGCAAAATCTTCCAAATGATGTACCAAATGTGGTTAACAATGAAGATTTTCAGTCAAGCAAAATTTGCCAAAATTAACTTTTTGCATCTAAAACAGAAAAAATAGTGACATTTGGCATGAGGTCAGCAATCTCCTCGACTGTGAGCATTAGATGATGAGGCCTTTTTAATGCTTTGCTCAGATCTCAATACATATTCTGATATCATCTGAACTTTTCTTATGAGCTGCTACCATGGAGGATACCCATTCAGTAGGTTCTTCTACTGGGCAAACTACTCCTAGCTGCACTATTCTGTCTAACTTGGCTTTGACTCTGCTCTGCATAGCTAATGGAACTTTCCGTGCTGGTCTGATAACTGGGCTGACTCTGGGTCTAACTTCATAGAGTACACAACTGGTAGTTTGCCTAGTTTGTCTGCAAAAATATCAGCATACTCATAAAAAAACTGTTTGGATGAAATTTGAGCTGTTGTCATTCACGCTTACATGGCAGACTTCTTTATTAAATGAAAGCAGTCCCACTTTCAAACTGTTTCTGAGGTCTAATAATGACTGCACGTCTCTTGACTGTGAAAAACTGCAAGTCATAGCTGTTGCCAGCAGAGTAACATAAAAGCACTACTGAGCCTTCGGTTTGAATCTCTTCAATACCATAAGCAACAAGCTTCGCACACTTTGTCATATCAAGTTGTGCTGCAGCATTTACTCTAGAAAATGTTTCTGCTGACATAACATTGCACTTTAAACCAGTATCTACTTTGAGCTCTACAGGGCTCCCATTAATCCAAATTGTGCAAAAGATTTCATTCTTTGCCCACAAATCTATTGCATTAACTGTTTCACCAAGCAGAGATACACAATCAACATAAAAAGTAGTTGCAGATTTCTTCCTGATCACCTTGCCTCTTGGAATGCCCTATTTTAATAAAATAATGTACCTTATTTGATTTACAAAATCTTTTGAAATGATTCCACTTGTTGCAAGAATAACACTGCTGTCCAAAAGCTAAACACTTTTCTCTTTTGAGTTCATGACTTCCATCACAATTATAGGTTCATAGGTTCATAGGTTCATACTAGGCTATCTGCCCTAGGGCATTTATAAGCCTAGCCAGAATGTGTTTGGCTTTCGCCACCCATTTTAAATTAATTTTACTATGCCCTTTTTTGAGGTTAGTATACTGTGCCTCTGTCTAACAGTGACACAGAAGTGATACCCGGGGTAAACCTACAATCTCCCATCCACTCATCAAGATTCCTCTTGAAGAGAGTCAATGAGGGACTCTGCCTAACCTGGACTGGGATTTTATTCCAGAGTGAAGGGAGCCTCTGGGTTATGAATCTGTCCCTCCAGCATGTCCTATTTATTTCAGTGCTGAGGTTCAAGTCTCTCGAGCGTGTAGCTCGATAGGATTTGGATTTTCTGAGGTGCAGCATGTCCAATAATTCCGGGTTGGACATGGCTTTATACGTCAGGCACAGATCGCCTCTGAACAGGCGGTATGCCACTGAGTAGAGCTGGAGTTTCTTTAACCAGGCAGCATATGGCATCTGTTTGAGCCCTTTGATCCTCTTGGTGAGGTACTTTTGGGGTCTTTCCAGTTGCTGCAGGTGTCTGGTAAGGTACATCCAAAAGGGGCATTGTACTCAATTATGGGCCTGATGAGGGATGAGTAAAGAGGCACGATGACCTCCCTGATCTAGATGTGAATCCCTTCATGATTAGGTGGGCTATATAAAATGTTTTTCTAACCACTTTGGCCACGTGGTTGTCAAATGAGAGATTGCTATCAACTTGGGTCCCCAGGTCCCTAATTACTTCTTCTGTACTTAATGGATTACCACCTATGTGGTAATTTGTGGCACTTTGTTTTGCCAAAGGGGATGACTATACACTTTTGGTGTTTAGCTTGAGGCCATGGCTCTGGCACCAGTTGTCTGTTTCTATGAGGCCCTTTTGGAGGATGCTTGTGTCGGCTGGAGAGTCGATTATGGCACCCAGTTTGCAGTCATCTGCGAACTTGGTCAGCCACAGTCCTTCCGTGTTGGCCTGTACCTCCGAGAAATATATACTGAACAAGAGAGGTCCCAGGACTGAGCCTTGTGGGACGCCACTTGTAACTGGTTTGGAGTCTGACATGGCTCCAGCAATTCTAACCATGTGGGTTCTGTCCTTGAGCCAGTTTGCAACCCATCTAGTGACATAGGGGTTTATATTTAAGCTGGTGAGCTTATCTATAATGCCTGAGTGGGGTATTGTATCGAAGGCTTTGCGAGGTCCAGGTAGACTGTGTGGACCACCTTCCCTCGTCAATGGCCTTGGTGACTGTTTCAAAGAAATCAACCAGGTTTAAGAGGCAGGATCTGCCCTTAACAAAGCCGAACTGGGTAGGATCCAGTGTCTGTAGGTCCCCAATATCTTTATTTATGAGGTCCATGATGATCCTTTCCATAGCTTTGCAGACCAAGCTAGTCAGACTTATGGGCGATAGTTTCCAGGATCTGTTGAGGCACCACCTTTGTGGAGAGGGACCACAGTTGCTGTACGCCACTCTTTGGGTACATATCCTGTAGTAAGGCTGAGATTGAACAGTAGTTTTATGTTTGGGTTTAGCTCTTCTTGGAGTTCATGAAGGACGCAGCCCGGGACACCGTCTGGTCCCATTGATGCTGTGTTTTTTGCTTTGGAGAGGGCGGCTCTTACTTGAGCATCCGAGATGTCAGGGGGGCAGCACTCTGCTGGGATAGATATTTGCCCTTTTGGTGGGGAGGGGGGGGAGAAGTTTGCGCTGAACCTGTCAGCTAGGATGTTGGCAATGTCTGTGGGTTCGATGTATTTTTTGTCATTTTGGACTAATTCTGAGCATATCTGGGAATTACCACCCAGGTTCCTAACATAACTAAAGAAAGCCTTGTGATTATCCTTAGTGTCCTGTACAATTTTTCTCTCGAAGCTGGCCTTAGACGATTTTATGAGTGCCCGTAGTTTTTTGCTAATACTGATCAGAGATGCCTTCCCTTTTTGGAATTTTGCTCTATCATTTAGTAGCTTCCTCCTTCTATTGTATAGTTTGTTTATGGCTGGGGTCCACCAGATAGGACGTCTGCCTTTGGAGGATTGGGTCTTGGTTTTATTTGGGATCGCATGATCCATGCATTCCTGAAGGTGTTCATAGAATGCGTTTATAAAGGATTTTGTGGTCTGGGCCGTATTTTCCACAGGCCCGGGGGCTTTGAAGGATTCCACCTCGGTTTTGAGGAGTGTGAAATTTGCTTTAGAGAAGTTTTTCACTGTTGACTATGAAGCTGGGTGGAGGCACATGCTTTACCTTTGCTGACTCACCCTTGTGCTTCACTGAGCATGCCTTAGAATTTGCTGGAAAGACTCCGGGTTTCCCAGGGACTGTTATAGGACCTGTAGTAGCTGCCATCTCTTTTAACCACATACTGCATGGGTCTATATTATGTTGCCAAAACAGCGAATGCCATTTCACTGACACATAAACAGCGAAATACCACTAATGTGAATGGACAGGTAGACCAACCAGAAACAACACACCATCTAAATCATGACAAAGCGGGTGGCTTCACCCCCACACCCCCCCTAACTAAATATACCAACTCCGACATTGCACTACAGTGGGGTAAAGGGCAATTTCACGGCGACAGCCAAGCAATTTTTTTCAATAGGAAAAAAATCGGTAACCTGGCCATTTGCGTTAGAGATATTTTGCTGTTTATGTGTTGCTGAAATGACATTCGCTATTTTGCCATTTCGGCAACAAAATATAGACCCATGCTGCATGCTATTAGCATGAGCTTTGTCACTGTGCCTTCCACAGCTGTTCTCATTTGTAAGAATACTTGTGAGCTTTTCTGTAAGCTCATATATCTGACAAATCTCAATGGCCCTATTTAATGTCAAATTACTATCTCGAAGCAAAATCCTTCTCACTGTGTCATTATTAATACCACACACAAGCCTGTCCTTTATCAACCCATCTCTCAAATCACCAAATCTGCACGTTTTAGCCTTATTTCTCGTTAGTTATATATGCTGCAAAAGTTTCACCAGGCTTTTGATCCCTTGTGTAAAATACGTGCATTTCCATTGTAATGATTTTTGGGGGTTATACATTTATCTAAATTTACGTTTTAAGCACTCAGGGTCTTCCCACATTTCAGCTGGCACCACAGTATGGTGGTCTTCCCCCTCATCTGCAAACACAGCAGCACAAATAAACACTCTCTTTCAATGGCCTCTAAACAAGCTAAATTAAGCAGAATAAATGTTTTTGTATGTGAGTCTTTGTCGAAAAAAGCAGCCTGTATGAAAATATCATATTCCTGCTCAAACAGTCGCCAATTTTCTGCAATATTTTTATCAAACACAAGCAGCGTGGGTCTGCAAAATCCTTCTGCCATGCCCACAGATTATAGTATAACAGAATGCAGTCTTGGCCCTTGTAATTATGTACACCATACACACCAGGTACTTGTAATAATATTCAAATGCACAATAAACTCTTCGAAATATTGTACTCTGCAAAATATTCTTTGAAATAACTGTACTTTGTAAAATATTCTTTAAAATAACTGCACTTTGTGAAATAACTGCACTGTAATACTACACACACTTGTAAACACTATGCACACTTTGGATACTTTGAATAGCTTTAGTTCATGTGAAAAAGTAGTACATACCAAAAATATGGTTGTTTTCCCATTTTTGTATATATTATGTAATTCGGATATTGTTTCAAATGTTTTCATAATTACTTTGAAATTTTTATCAATATGTGGCAGTTTCAGACATTTTGTTTAATAAGAAATTTGTTTTGAGTATTCTGAGGGCTTTGTTTTATATTTGATGTGAAAAAAAATAATGTAAGCGAGTTTTAGTGCTTGACATTTGTTTCTCTCCTGTTTTGCGAGTCATTTAGCAGTGGGGATGATCCACTCCTATATATTCCTCCACTTCTAACCAGTTGCCTCATGAATGTAACTCTGGATCCCATTCTGACACTATATCGCTCGTCTTATGTGCAATAAGAGGATGATGAGGCTTGGGTGTTCGTTAAAGAAGTTTATTGCATACAAATACATCAAGATGGATGGCAGGAACATTAAACTTAAACAAACTATCTAACTGATTGGCTACATACATGCATGCTCTCACTTTGGCTGCCCACTCAAAATGGCACTCTTGCTTGCACATGGTCAGTACTTGCATGTGCCCACTGACTGGAATGCTTCTTAAGGGTATATCGCACACTCTGATCTACACTATCTGGGCTAGTTCACATGGAAGGTGGGGATAAATCTTTTACTACTTGGGGTAGTGACACTTGGATGGTGTGTTCATGTCTTATATTACCCGGGGTAGGGACACATGGAAGGTGGGGATGTGCCTTGTACAACCCGAGGAAGTGACACATGGAAGGTTGAAATGCATCTAGTATTAATTTGGGTAGTGACAAATGGAAGGTGTGGATGCCTCTTTTACTACATGGGGTAAGGAATAGATAATGGGTTATATTTAACACTGGGTGTATGTGATGATATTTGTGGTGTGTGTGTGTGTGTGTGTGTGTGTGTGTGTG